>NC_137062.1:5500586-5657828 GCF_032717465.1 Coenobita brevimanus | reverse complement strand
AAGAAGAAAAAATATCGCTAAGAGAAGACTGGTGAAATTAGTCGCGCAAAAATAAAGACCGTACCTATCGAAGCAACAATAAGAGGCGAAAAAATGCAGGAAGAAAACTGTCAGGTTTTGGAAGAAAATGACATGACACTGAACACAAATGGAGAGCAAAATAGTTGTCAGTGACTCAAGAGAAATGCATGTAGGGAAAAATTTACGACCGATGGGGTAAATGAATGAGGAAGGGATGGGGGGTGCTGACCAAGGGAAGAATAAATATAGGCTGAGTAAGGTGAATAATACTCTTACTTCTTTTTCCCTTCTGCCTCTCCCGTCAAGACCATCAGCCCCCACTTTTCTTCCCCTCCCACTCACATATATTGTCAGCAACACTCCATCCCTTCCTTCCCTCGTCCTCGTACTATTACTGTCACCATATCGTTTCTCGTTTCCCTCTGTGTTCTTTCCATTTAACTTGCACCTCTCTTCCACACCCATTCCATTTCCTACCCACCTCATCTCCTCCTCCCTACCTACACAACACTGACACTCTACCCACCTCATATTTCACAACCCTCTCGTTTTATATGAACTGTCATGTCGCTATATTTTGCCCTCTGAATTCTGAATACTGGTGGAAGGTACAATTTGTTTTGTCTGATTTGTATTTTTCCTTGTTCGGTCTTTATTAATTTCTCTTTCTACATTAACCTTTTCTCTTTTTCTTGCTTTCAAATCTTCCCGTCTTTCCTCGTTTTGACTGTACTATTCCATGCTTGGTTTTCGTTACACCGACTAAAATCTTGTCAGTAGTCATAACAATATTTATGCGGCCGTGTCCATGTCTCGGGTAAAAACTCGGACAAGTGGTAATCGACAGTTATAACTATGATTAATTATCACTGGATATAAATGGTAAAAAGGTGTAGTAACCAGCAAATAAGAATATTACGTGTGGTAAGGCAAGGACAGTTGTGCGACTCATCCCAACCAACCGTCGACACACCAAGTCTTGCCAGCTGTTTCCTACGTGTGTGTGTGTGTGTGTGTGTGTGTGTGTGTGTGTGTGTGTCCCACGACATTACTTAAAGTGATGCATTATTGCATACAAAGTAATCGTCGGCTGATATGTCTCAACAAAATAAACTGTTACAATAGCCTCTGGCATATTGACAGTGGGACAACGCAACGCTGTAGGCGATGCTGCTGCCACGGACTGTTAGAACAAATGTTTGGTTTTACCTACACACTTATCACGTAATATTGTTATTGCTAGGAGGTACCCTAGCACATCTTCCTTACCAGTTATGTATTTATATAGCTTGGCAATATTCGTTTTCATGTTAATGATGCAATGTACGGAATGTTTATGTGAAAAGGATGTAAATAACCTCTGCATGTTATTACATTCACAGTCGGTAGAGAGGCTGCCTGCAGTCCTAATGGACCGAGGTTCAAATCCCCATTAGGGCAAGGAACAGATTTAGGTATCTGAATTTCATAAAGCAGTCTCTACAGATCTTCCAGAAAAACTCACCGGCACCTCGTAAGAGTACCCCCAGTAATACCAATACACCAAACCTGTATGACCCCTGGCATGTATTCAATATGGACGGTGGGTGTCAGCGCTGAAGTGGTGACATGTGGAAGAGTATGTATGTAGGAGTACTGTTGGGCCTTGGCAACAGGCTGTGAAGCCTGTGCCTGCAGTCGGACACATTAAAAAAAAAAAATCTGCAGTCGCCGTCACTTTTTTTTTTTTTTTTTTTGAGTAGTGTGTGAGGTGAGGTGAGCTGAAGTGAGGGAGGGGGAGTTATGGGACGTGTTATCACAACCAGAGAGGCAGGCGGCAGGAAAAGTTTCAAGAGATAATGAGATTAATACAGGAAGATAACAGGAGGGTGGACATAGTACACGCTCTGCCCAGGCCCGTATCCAGGAAATTCAGTAGGGGAGGGGGGGAGGGGGGCTTCATTTAGCGGAAGTAATATACAGTTTCCTAATTTATAAGTATTATTACAAGTTAAGTGTGAACAATATCATTGTGCTACCACGGATCTAAGTATACGACTTTAAAAGTAGTCACTCTTTTTTTTTTTTTTTTTTTTTGAGGGGATGAATTTAGCGGCAAGGAAAAAAAATAACTGTAGAAATATATGGATTATTTTGTCACCAATTCAAAAAAAATTTAAGTATAATAAGCTAAAATACCCACAATATTTCCAAACTGGAAGGTGGATTATTTCCAAGAACAAAAATCTCCAAACAGTTAAAAGAATCACTTTAAAAGAAAATTGATTAATTCAGCCAGGTGCAACTTGGAGGTCTGCGAGGTGAGGTGGGGGTTGGCGCACCATCCCTGCCTCCCCCTCTGGCTACGGGCCTGCTCCCTCCCCCATTTTGTCCATATAGGCTGTACGTCTCTCTCTCTCTCTCTCTCTCTCTCTCTCTCTCTCTCTCCACAGTGCCAACATCTCTGTATTTTCTCTATTCTTTCACTTAGCCTATATTCCTCTCTCTTCTCCCTCCCCACACTGTGCATATATTCTTCTCTCCCTCCGGCCTCTCTCCATCCCTTCCTCTCTCCCTTCTCTTCTTTCATCTCTCTCCCATTCCATTCCTTTGTTGTGACAGTATGTCTCCCTTCCCTCCCCCTCCCCCTCCCTCCCTCCTCGTGTCTATATTCCTTTCCTCTCTCCCCAGTCTGCCTGGCACACGTAATTTTCCACCCTGGCTGCGGCAACCAACGAATCGTACAAGGTATGCAGCAGCACCGCCACCAAAGTTTGCTGAAGGTTGCAACTGCATAAAGATTTCACCACTGTGGTGATTTTCACAAGGACACAGAAACTCCACACAGGAAAGGTAAAGTGAGAAAAGTATTTGCAAGAAAACTATGCCAACCTTTTCCAGGCGCTTGTTTCGTTTGAAAATTATATTTTTGGTTACACCAGATTTTTTTTTTTTTTTACCTGAGAACAATCCTAGTGACCACAGTTTTGAAAAATGATCTCGAATATCCCAATCTCTGCTGTGGGTACACCTTAGTGTTTTGTTCAGGTTATTACCAAACGACTTATCTCAGAAGAGAATAATACTAACAGAGAGAGAGAAAGAGAGGCTAAATGAATGCAGTATCTAATGTTAATGCTTTTTTTTTTTTTAAGGCAAAATATTTACTCACTCTTTGGGGAAAGGCTTTTTATTTCCCAAACTCCAAAACTAATAATCAGCTAACTTTATTATTTTTCTTATGTGTGTGCTTCTTTCAACTCACTGACTGAAACAACCAGTATGGAAGAGAGAGAGAGAGAGAGAGAGAGAGAGAGAGAGAGAGAGAGAGAGAGAGAATATTGTGTTTTGAGAACAATTTTGATCTATTTAAAAATTCGTTTGCACCTCTACAGTGACGAATCCTAAGGGTGTACGGATTTTCTTTTCAGCTCATGTTTATTCTTTCTGGCCTGCCAAAAGATGAAAGCCATCTAGCACGTAACCCTAAAAAAGTAAACAACATTTGGAAAGAAATGAGCAAAAGAGGCCTTCCGGAGCCTTTTTATATTAATTTAACTTTATGATAACGCTATCCCCAGCGAGTGAAGAATCTGCTACCACTCCTGTAGTTTGTCATATTTTCCCCATCCATTGAATATTCTTTCTTTCTCCTCGTGTCACGTACTTTGATATATATTCTTCTCTCTCCTTCCACTCCCTACGCTTATACGTTCGTGACGTCTCTCTCCCCTCCTTTCTTTATCCCGCCATACCTTCTTCCTACCTGCATACACCCTTCTCTCTCTCCTTCCCCTCCTGCCTCTCAACCGCTCGCCACCTTATTTTCTCACTGTCTTTCTCCTCCCAGCGTCTATTGTCCTCACCTGCCTCCCGTTACCCTCGTTTGTCAATAATTCATTGTAACAAATGGATAAAACGGATAGAAGGGGAAACACAGGAAAGAGCCTAAGCTCTGACTCCAGCGTCGTAAATAGATATATTTATAGGCTTATTTCTTTTTGTACAGTCTCTCTGAGCATGGGTTTAGCACAGTGTAGACCCAAACGACGGAGAATTGCCAGGTGTAAGTTTTTTCCTCTTCTTTCCTTCCCACCCATTTTAGAGTATACAGGTCCTGTTCTCTTCTCCTCTTATTCGAATATATGGATGGCCGAATATGGAGCGTCTGGCAGGCCCTTAAATATCCACTACTGACACTGCAAAGGGGCACCTGGGATGTGGGTGTGAGGGTGTAAGTGTTGCACAATACTTAGAAAGGGGATCGAGTGTGGGTGTGTGAGTGAGGAATAAATTGTTTGTAAGAACTGAGGTGAATCAAGCAGAAATGATCTTAAACTTCAGTATTTCTCTTGGCCGCATGTCAGACAGTCCCTTTGAAAGGTCATATGTTGTCTACGAGAAAAGTAGACACCTAACATAACAAGAGACGAGTCAGAGAAAGAGACAGTCAGAGAAGCTGAGGTACAGTTGAAAGTCCTAACATTGCTGGGTTAGACAAAACAGATAACAGCCAGAAGGTTGGTATAGGAAAACTCGTTTTCTCTTGCTGTTTCTTATATATGAGGCTGTTGCTTTTAATGCTGATGACAGAGTGATCGACGAAGATTCTTATAATGATTAAGTAAACGTACTAGATCCAGAAAAATGATGGGGAAGACTGTAGGAATGCTTTGTTCCAGAGATACAATGTGCAAGTATGGGAATGGATGTACAAAATGGAGCAATTTGTGCACACAAGTGTTTGAGCTGTGTGACAATCCGCCCACTCCGAGGAATTACAGTCTTAGTGTGAGCGAGACTGGTAGGAATTGAAACAACGGAAGACTGATGGGAACTAAAAACTGAATACCATCCGCCCCACAGCCATGCGCAGTATCACCGAATGGAATTATAGAGTCAGCTAAACAGCATAGCATTTATAATTGCATTTCCTTCACTAAGGTTATTCCGTTGTACAGTTATTAGCCCCTAAACCACGGGGTTGTCTTGGCGCTTCTTGCGTGTCCCGCTAGGATATTCGCGCTCCGACAGACTTTGTAAAAATATTTGCCAAAAATCAGTTATTAGCTCTAGAATATTATAATTAAATAGGCGTATGGCACATACCTTCAGCTTTCTCCTGGGATGTTTATTGAGCCTTCGTCGAGTACCGTAGGACTTGTGGAGACTTCTGAAGTTGGGTGACGAAGTCTCCACTTTACGCTTCCCGACAACCCGTAATATGATTACCACAGCCTGATATTATCATTAGAAACACTATTCTATGATTTTCAATTAGTTTGGAATCCATACTAAAAAAAAACTGTGAAAGCAATGAAAATTACAAGCGTGTATGAACTTCCCACTTGCCCTCATTCCCCGCTGGTATTCTGTCATTTATTATTCATAAAAACACTCACACTTTATATTCCTATCACTATATAACATATATCTGCAGTTTTTATCCATAAGTTTCCTTCAGTAATAGTAGTTTATTGTCACTGTAGGCATTCAATTTCTCTTTCAGTAAAATACGTAGAGAGCCAACGTTTCACTTTCACTGTCATAACTTCAAGTATTTGTACTCATATTCTTATATTACTAATTATTTACATTTCTATTTACATTTTCTATTGTATTTTCAATATTTACACTTCTATTTTACTTACGCTGTTATGCACTGTCACTTGTAGTAACTTATAAAACTATATTACACTGTTCCATCATATTTACATCCATTGCTTTCACTTGCTATTCACACATTATTTACACATTATTTACAGATTATTTACATTTTCCACTTCCACTTTTAGAAGTGCTTCAGGTTGTGGTAATCAAAAAAGCAGGTAACGCAGAGAGGAACCTGGCACTCAGTGCACTGCCAAGAGGTGTGTTTGTGCTAAGGTGTGCGACGGGTGGTATGTGCACACACCTGTCACCTGCGGATCGCAGCCTTCCTCTTGGTTGTGGCAGGCATTTGCACCAGTCTGTGCCGATCCATGTACGCCCTCTGCTCAAGTCTGTTGGGAAATCTTACAGCATGGCGCCTTGGAGCTGCTGCTGTCACCCTACCATATCTCTCAAGCAGCCCTGGCGAACAACCTCAGGAAGAAGGACTTGGGTGGCTTTACCTTCATCTTGTACAGGATGAAGGCGTTCAGCATCGTCATGTCAATGAGATGCAGAAAAACTTTCTTGTACCACCTAGTACTCTTCCTGAGGCAGTCGATCTCTCCAATCATCATGTCGGACTTGTCCACCAGCCGCATGTTGATTTTATAGTCTATGACAGCATCAGGTTTCCTCACAGGTTCGCCTGTCCTACAGTCGACCTTCCCACTGTCCTTCAGTTCCCCCTTGTGTACGGTGGTGAGCATGTGCTCGACCCTCTTGTCATGCCACCGTATTGCCAGCATCTTCTCAGACTTGCGAAGGTGCACGTCTCCTCGCTGCGAGTTTCCTGCCTCGGAGAACTTGGGAAAGTGGGCACGATTGCTCTTCACAGTGCCGCAGAAGCCGATGCCGTGCTCTGAAAGGTAATTAGCAAGTTTCGGTGCTGTATAATAGTTGTCAGTATACAGCACATGATTCCCACCAAAATACCTTCCAAAGAGCATTTTCACTACACAGCTTGAGAAGACAAGGAGGTGTGTTTTGTCCAGATCAACAATGCTGGCTGAATAGATGACGAAGTCAAGGATGTACCCCGTCTTACAGTCGCACAGTACAAAGAATTTATTCCAAAGCGATGGCATTTGCTTGGAATGTACTGTACAAACCTAAGACGTCCTCTGAATAAAACCAAGGATTCGTCTATGACAACCTTCTGAAAGGGGTGGAAGAATGACATAAACTTATTCTTCATTCTGCTCAGAATCTCCCGGATCTTCCAGAGTGGGTCGGTCTGAGAAGGTACACCCACGCACCAAAGTTTTTGTACCCCCCTCGGTGGAAGGAAGTGGAAGTCAGGGTTAGAGAGAGGGCGGGCGAACGGACAACCGTGAGTGGTAGTTTGGAACTGAGCTACGAGGCGAATAGTGAGAAACCTAATGAAAGTGGATTCGAAACATTTCCATGCTATTCACCTGCAAAACATTATGCGTTCGTAACATACATAGCATACAGTATACAGTATTATAATATAGACTACCATGTTGTCATGGTGTCCTGTGAACCTGACCCATTTGTTTCGGATCCTCATGATACAAATAAAGCACCGAGCCAGTTGTATATCAGCTGCACCTGGTCATTATCACTGCAGCAATAATGTTTCTGAATGTTATTCCTGGATTGTCTATAGGTATACAATAGAATGATTGTGAATTTAATGCTGATTCCCATAGTAGTTGTGCGGATAGTTATATACAGTATGTTGCAGTTATTGTATATGGACGAAGAATCCACATAGTGATGGGAGCGGAGAGCATTTGCCAATAATTTACTATAACCAGATGAATTTAGATGCAAACAACACAAAATATTATGAGACAACGAAGATATAGCTGTAATATCCTGCTCCGCCTTGTTATCCAGGCCTTAACTGTTGCTTCCCATCATACGTGCATTATTTTCCTTCAATGTCTGCCTCTTTTATTACTTTCACTTCCCGGTATCCTCGTACTGCGAGCCGTCATATTCCTTAGGGGGTTTCTAGTCGTCCGGTCCTATAAAGCCTGGTGTATTACATTATTCCTCGCATCATCACTCCCACACAAACAACATTAGCACAAGACTGCTGAATCTGTTACTACCATTATTGGCGCTGCCACTACTAATCCCCCTTTTTCCATTGTGTCTAATTTCCCTCACAATACTACTACTACTACTCCACTATAAATCTGTGTAATAATACATGACTGTCCTTATGGCTGTTGTTACATAGCCTATGATTTCATCATCCTTTGTGTAATTTTAACGCACAGTATGCAACATGTTTGATCACGAGCGTGTTCTGCCTCAGTCCCCCCCTTCTACCGTTATAGTAGAGTAAGTCGTCCTTTCTGTTGTTCAGAGCAGGATTTTCAGCTCTTTGTCCCCATGGCTTCATTTGCGCGTCCTTCTTACAAGTTGTATCAAGCCCTGCCGGCCCCTATATAATGAGCTCAGTCTCTGCATCATTGCCACTTAGATCTGCTCCTCATTTTGTTCACATCTCTGTCCTCCCCTGTACAGTTATTATTGAGTGCTCAGGAAGTCTCCAACCATCTAGCAGCTGTGTAATTTGAGTATAAGTGTCGTTGCATTTTTTCTTGTACTGTGTAGCATAAGATTAATTCTTGGGCCTAGTGGGGTTTTTGTAATTTGTGTAAGGGTTCTTTGTCAGTCATCATTAATAATATTTTGTATCTGTAATAATTTATCTTGCATTAACTGAGCATTACCCAGTGTATTTTCATTTTATCAGGGCTGACTTAGATAAATTTACTCTTGCTAATTTCATGTTAATAGAGGCTATTGCAGTTAACCATATATTTATCCTGTTTTTTGCCATTACATTATCCTTATGAGTCCTGAATGTTTTGTTGTTAGTTTGAGCATTAAACTTTAACTTGTAATTTTACCTAACTCTTTTGTTTTGAACCTGGAACTTTACGGGATAGTAGTGATTATTAGTATTCTCACTTAAAGTGTACATTATCTTTCTCTGTTCCGTAACATAAATTTGGCGACCTCTTATCAGGATATTCAGGATATTATCATAAGGATATTGCTTGATATTTTGTGACTGTTACTTATTCATAATGTCTACTATTACTACGCTTGATGAAGCCAAAGATTTTTTGTCAAATGTGCAAACAGTGTGTGATGTAGAAAACAGAACAAAGAATGAACTTAAGCTTGTTGCTCAACAATTGGGAATTGCAGTTCACTCTCATCATTCTAAAGATCAAATTGTTGGCATGATTAACAAAAGCTTATTTAATGTAACTCCTCCAAATGAGCAAACGCAGATTGAATTAGCTAAGTTACAGCTAGCCCTGCAGGAGGCTCGTGTTAAGGAGGCTGAATTTCAAGCACGTGCTAAGGAGGCTGAGTCTCAGGCTAAGGAGGCAGAGTCTCAGGCTCGTATTCATGAGGCTGAATTTCAAGCAAGTGCTAAGGAGGCTGAATTTCAGGCCCGTTCTAAGGAGGCTGAGGCACAAGTTGAAATTGCTAGGATTCAGGCAGACCATGAGTATCGCATGAAACAAGGTGGAACTGGATCATCTAGCTTTGATGATTTTGATGTGGCTAAAAATATTAAACTTGTCCCTCCTTTTAATGAATCTGATTTAACAAAGTATTTTCAGTTGTTTCAGAGGGTAGCTACAGGTTTTAATTGGCCCAAGGAGTATTGGCCAGTACTCCTTCAAACTGTTCTCACCGGTAAAGCTCAAGTAACTTATGCATCTTTGCCTCAGGATCAATGTGATAATTATGATGTAGTTAAGAGCTTGATTCTTAAGGCCTATGAGCTTGTTCCTGAAGCCTATAGAGTAAAATTTAGGACAACTTACAAGCAAGATAAGCAATCCCATGTTGAGTATGCAAAAATCAAAGAAGATCTGTTACAGCAGTGGTTAAATTCTAAGAATGTGGATTCTGATTTTGGTAAATTTAAGCAGATGATTTTGCTGGAGGACTTCAAGAGGTGTATTTATAAAGATGTAAGCCTATATCTTGATGAGAAAAGAATAGATAATTTGTCTGATGCTGCAGTTTTAGCTGATGAGTATGTTCTCACTCACAAGAGATATTCTAGAGAAAAAGGGAAAGCTGAGAGTAAGTACGTTGCCTCTACTCAGAGTACAGTTAACAGGAAAGAGAATAAAGATGATGTTTCTCAGGAAGTAAATACCAGCTTCACCTCTAGATTTCAGAAAAGTAAATGTACTTATTGTAGTAAGCTTGGTCATACTACGGAGAAATGTTTCAGGAGACAGCGTGATGTGAACAAAAAGGAGTCTTTAAATATTCAGTCAATTGGTCTAGTGTCCACCCTTGAGAGTTCCCATAATTCTTTAACTGAGTTAACTGAACCTGCTTTGAGGGGTAACTTAAATTCTCATGATGGAGCTCCTCTTTTGAGCAGTAACGTGGGTGACACTCTCAAGAGTTCATGTGCTAATTTCCTGTCTGATGGTTTTGTCAGTCCTCTGGGCAGTAATGACAGGAAATCAGTTCAAATATATCGTGATACAGGTGCTTGCCAATCCCTTATGCTGACCAGTGTTCTAGGCTCTAATGTTAATTCCTCTGATGAAACTGTAATCTTACAAGGTGTAGGGAATAATTACTTCTCTGTCCCTCTGTGCAGAGTGAATTTAGAGTCTGGTTTTGTTAATGGTTCCGTTATGGTTGGGTTGGTTGAGACACTCCCAACGTCAGGTGTAACTTTCTTACTTGGAAATGATATTGGTGGAAGTCAAGTGTGTCCAGCTCCTCAGTTGTCTAATGAGCCAGTGGCTGCGGCCCAGGATTGTGATGTCCCTGATGTGTTCCCTGCATGTGCTGTCACTAGGGCTAAGTCTAAAGTTACTGGTGATTTAGAGGATAATGATGATGATGATGTTATCCTAGCTGACATTTTTCTTGCTAATTTGGACCACTCACCAGATGAGGCAGTGCCCCGTAGTGTTGATAATTTGTCTCGTCAAGAGTTGGTTGAGTTGCAGGTTGCTGACCCTGAGTTGAAAGGTCTAGCTAACTCTGCTTACAGTGAAGAAGAGTCAGCCGGTGCTTCTACTTGTTATTATGTAAAGTCAGGAGTACTTATGAGGAAGTGGAGACCCCCAACAGCATTAGCCGACTGTGAATGGGAGGTTGTACATCAAGTTGTCATCCCTCGTGTTTGTAGGCAGGATATCATTAGAGTGGCTCATGATTCCAGTTTGGCAGGACACCTTGGAGTGAGGAAGACTGTGGCACGCATTTTGAAACACTTCTACTGGCCAGGTATCTTCAGGGATGTTTCCTGGTATTGTAAGTCTTGTCACACCTGTCAAGTTGTGGGGAAGTGTAATCAGACCGAAAAGGTTGCACCTCTAGTTCCCATTCCTCCTTTTGAGGCGCCATTCACCCGTGTGTTGGTGGATATTGTGGGCCCTCTTCCTAAGACTTCTTCAGGATTTTCTTATGTGTTGACCCTGATTGATATGGCTACTCGTTATCCTGAAGCCATTCCACTTAGAAATATCTCAGCAAAGAACGTGGTTAAGGAAATGCTAGGGTTCTTCACAAAGTTTGGTCTGCCCAAGGAGGTACAGTCAGACCGGGTAAGTAATTTCATGTCAAATGTTTTCAAGCAGTCTCTGAAAGAGTTGGGCATCACCCAGATCACTTCTTCAGCTTACCATCCCCAGACCCAAGGAGCGTTGGAGAGATATCATCAAACACTCAAATCGATGCTCAAGAAATACTGTTTGGAACATCAGAAAGACTGGGATAAAGGTCTTCCATTCGTTGTGTTTGCCGCAAGAGAATCTCCAAATGAATCACTGGGCTTCTCACCTTTTGAACTACTGTTTGGCCATGAAGTAAGAGGACCCCTTAAGTTACTCAAGGAATGCTGGCTGTCGGAGGAAGATGACGTCAACCTGCTGGAGTATGTGATGAAGTTCAAAGAACGGCTGTCCACTGCTTTACAGCTGGCGAGAGAGAATTTAGGAGCTGCTCAGGAGAAGATGAAGACTTGGTATGATAAGAAGTCCAGCTTACGCCACTTTCAGCCAGATCAGGTTTTGATTCTGCTACCGGTTCATGGGCAACCTCTTCAAGCCAAGTTTAGTGGTCCTTATTTCGTGGAGAAGAAACTCAGTGATGTCAACTATGTCATCGCCACACCAGATCATAGAAAGAACAAGCAACTATGTCACATCAACATGCTAAAGTTATATCACAGGCGGGACAAAAATAATCCAGTCTTGACTGTAGCAGTTCCACCCGAGTCTGCAAGTGAAGCTCTCCCATGCAGTATGAGCCTGAGTGATAGTTTGGGGAAGAATCCTGATATCATGAATGATCTCCAGACTAAGCTTTCTCATCTACCTCCCGAGGAAAGGCAGGAGTTTTCGGCATTACTGCAAGAGTACCCTCAAGTGTTCCGTGCTACTCCAGGAAGAACCACTGTGTTGATGCATGATGTCGATGTTGGAGACGCAAAGCCAATTAAACTGCCTCCTTACCACGTGAACCCAGTGAAAGTTCCTCTCATCCAGAAGGAGCTTGGCTACCTGTTGGACCACAAGATGATTGAGCCCTGTCAGAGCGAGTGGAGTTCTCCTGTCAGTCTAGTCCCTAATCCAGGTGGGTCACAGCGGCTTTGCATCGACTACAGACGTGTTAATCAGATAACCAAAACAGACACTTACCCTCTCCCTCGCGTGGAAGATTGCATAGACAAGATCAGAAAGGCTAGGTACATAAGTAAGTTTGATTTGTTAAAGGGATACTGGCAAGTACCTATGACTGAATATGCTAGGGAGATCTCATGTTTTGTAACACTAGGAAAGAAAATGTTATTCCAGATTGTTTATCTAGACTTTAGACAGATTGCTTTAGAGTAATAAGAAATTTCCTTTGTAAATTTCTTTTTCTTTGTGGGGAGGTGTTACATAGCCTATGATTTCATCATCCTTTGTGTAATTTTAATGCACAGTATGCAACATGTTTGATCACGAGCGTGTTCTGCCTCAGTCCCCCCCTTCTACCGTTATAGTAGAGTAAGTCGTCCTTTCTGTTGTTCAGAGCAGGATTTTCAGCTCTTTGTCCCCATGGCTTCATTTGCGCGTCCTTCTTACAAGTTGTATCAAGCCCTGCCGGCCCCTATATAATGAGCTCAGTCTCTGCATCATTGCCACTTAGATCTGCTCCTCATTTTGTTCACATCTCTGTCCTCCCCTGTACAGTTATTATTGAGTGCTCAGGAAGTCTCCAACCATCTAGCAGCTGTGTAATTTGAGTATAAGTGTTATTGCATTTTTTCTTGTACTGTGTAGCATAAGGTTAATTCTTGGGCCTAGTGGGGTTTTTGTAATTTGTGTAAGTGTTCTTTGTCAGTCATCATTAATAATATTTTGTATCTGTAATAATTTATCTTGCATTAACTGAGCATTACCCAGTGTATTTTCATTTTATCAGGGCTGACTTAGATAAATTTACTCTTGCTAATTTCATGTTAATAGAGGCTATTGCAGTTAACCATATATTTAACCTGTTTTTTGCCATTACATTATCCTTATGAGTCCTGAATGTTTTGTTGTTAGTTTGAGCATTAAACTTTAACTTGTAATTTTACCTAACTCTTTTTTTTTTAACCTGGAACTTTACGGGACAGTAGTGATTATTAGTATTCTCACTTAAAGTGTACATTATCTTTCTCTGTTCCGTAACACTGTGTATCTGCTAACCATATTGTCCCTGTCCCACCGTCGACAACTTGTCACTTACCCCGCACCGCTACCCCAGTTGCATCCCTCTCTCCCACCCACCATGGACTCTACTCCTCCCCCACTCCGACACCACATTACCCTTCACCTCATCCTTGGGCCACCAGGCCTGTTGTTCACCCTTTACCGGTGAATATGCGTGGTATGCATTAATAATAATAATAATAATAAAAGGAATTTAATCCCCAGCCAGAATATGCTGTTTGCCAAGTCCAAAATTTAGGCCATCTTATCATGAAGGTTTTATGTTGATAGCTCAAGCCTTTCATGAGCTATAATGGTGCCAAAGGCAGGCGATAAAAAGTAGTTGACCTTTGGCAGTTATTCTGGTGACCTTGACCCTGACTGCCAGTGGCCATTTTCGAACTCGTCCAAGATTTTGGCCATATTTTGATAGGCTGAAGGTTTCATGTTGATAGGTGAATCGTTCATGAGATCTAATAGGAACACACACACACACACACACACACACACACACACACACACACACACACACACACACACACAGAAGCAGGCAAAAACATTATCGCTCCGCCTTCTAAAGGTGGGGAATAATAAAATAATACTAATAACAACAAGAACATAGATGTGTACTGTAATGTTCCTAACATTACACTTAAAAACTGTAGACCCAAACGTGCCTATATTACGGAGCACTGATATATTAACCACAGAACCGACCACAGACCGTTCTTATCATTACCACTGGACCTTCCCTATAGCACGTCACCATGGTAATACATCCCATTGTAGTCCTTTGTGCGATCACACGTTAGGGAAAAAGTAACAGTGCACAACATGTCTACTACCCTCTAAAATACGCATGTGACGTTTCAAAGACTTCCATCAAGTTAGCAGACAAACAAACGAACGACTGGACATGGACTGAGGCCGAATGTCTCGCATCGGTATATGACAACCTGGCAAAACTGGCCACTCGGAGTCAGGGTCAAGGTCACCAGAATAACTGCCAAAGGTCAACTACTTTTTATCGCCTGCCTTTGGCACCATTATAGCTCATGAAAGGCTTGAGCTATCAACATAAAACCTTCATGATAAGATGGCCTAAATTTTGGACTTGGCAAACAGCATATTCTGGCTGGGGATTAAATTCCTTTTATTATTATTATTATTATTATTAATGCATACCACGCATATTCACCGGTAAAGGGTGAACAACAGGCCTGGTGGCCCAAGGATGAGGTGAAGGGTAATGTGGTGTCGGAGTGGGGGAGGAGTAGAGTCCATGGTGGGTGGGAGAGAGGGGTGCAACTGGGGTAGCGGTGCGGGGTAAGTGACAAGTTGTCGACGGTGGGACAGGGACAATATGGTTAGCAGATACACAGCCATAAGGACAGTCATGTATTATTACACAGATTTATAGTGGAGTAGCAGTAGTAGTATTGTGAGGGAAATTAGACACAATGGAAAAAGGGGGATTAGTAGTGGCAGCGCCAATAATGGTAGTAACAGATTCAGCAGTCTTGTGCTAATGTTGTTTGTGTGGGAGTGATGATGCGAGGAATAATGTAATACACCAGGCTTTATAGGACCGGACGACTAGAAACCCCCTAAGGAATATGACGGCTCGCAGTACGAGGATACCGGGAAGTGAAAGTAATAAAAGAGGCAGACATTAAAGGAAAATAATGCACGTATGAGGGGAAGCAACAGTTAAGGCCTGGATAACAAGGCGGAGCAGGATATTACAGCTATATCTTCGTTGTCTCATAATATTTTGTGTTGTTTGCATCTAAATTCATCTGGTTATAGTAAATTATTGGCAAATGCTCTCCGCTCCCATCACTATGTGGATTCTTCGTCCATATACAATAACTGCAACATACTGTATATAACTATCCGCACAGCTACTGTGGGAATCAGAATTAAATTCACAATCATTCTATTGTATACCTATAGACAATCCAGGAATAACATTCAGAAACATTATTGCTGCAGTGATAATGACCAGGTGCAGCTGATATACAACTGGCTCGGTGCTTTATTTGTATCATGAGGATCCGAAACAAATGGGTCAGGTTCACAGGACACCATGACAACATGGTAGTCTATATTATAATACTGTATATGCTATGTATGTTACGAACGCATAATGTTTTGCAGGTGAATAGCATGGAAATGTTTCGAATCCACTTTCCATAGGATTTCTCACTATTCGCCTCGTAGCTCAGTTCCAAACTACCACTCACGATTGTCCGTTCGCCTGCCCTCTCTCTAACCCTGACTTACACTTCCCTCCACCGAGGGGGTACAGAAACTTTGGTGCGTGGGTGTACATCGTTGTTGGTGAAGTTCAGGTGTCCCATGATGTTCTGGAAGCGATCTCAGGCCATGTACTTATTGAAGGTGGGTGAGGGTAGTAAGGAGTCCATGGAGTGGACCAGTATTCTTCCAACTCATGCTTCTTTGAGTGTGGCATGAGAAGCATGAGGGCAAAGAACACATACAGCTCCTGCACTCCCAGCACTGTCCACTGTTGCATCTTCGCAGGACCTGCACCACTTGCAGCACGTTGTGATTCGTACCTGTTTGTCTCATCACATATGTGCTGCATGACTTCGTCATTGAGGAAGGCCAAAAGGAAGTCCACACACTCAGCATCCTCATCAAGAGTGAAGGGAGGCTATATCCCTGAGGAACTCTCGTCGAAATGGAGATGTTCTGGGACGAAATCAGAACCTTCCATCCACACGAAAGCGTCCAGGATTCCCTGTTGTGGCAGTGTAGGGTGGGTGAGGGTGGAGGGTGGCTGTGAGGCAGACTGGGCTGTTTCAAAGTCACTCTCACTGACTCTAGGTTGCCGTGTAGCACTAGCAGCCCTTACTGTACTTGCTACTCTACTTTTACGATGAGTCAAGGATTTACCTCTTCCCCTACGGCCTGCCTTCACTGTAGGTGCTGGTGGAGACTCCGACGACGAAGACTCAGGAGAAAATTCCGCTGAATATGAAGAAGAAATTAGTGAAGTGAGGCTGGGGGAGCGGGGAGGTGATTCACCTCGGGACTCATGGCGGGCTGGGTCACGCGGGGCCATTGTTCCGGGGCTAACCCACCGCCTTTTCACTCCCTTCCCAAATTCCTTCCCTTACTGCACTAAGGGCTCCTTTCCCTTGGAGCTAGGGATAACTTGGGACACTGAAGCTCTCGTACTGGGAGTTTCTGTCACGATTTCCTCACCAGACTCATCACACGATTCACCCAAAAGATCAAAGTCACTATCCATCATTATCAATGATAATTCTGCCAGTTCACGTTTCACTGCTGAGCCACTAAGTCCTTTACTGCTTCCCACTTGAGTTTTTCTATGGGAAGAGGTCACAGGGGCGCGAGTGTGACATGGTTTCACCTCAGAGGACGACAAGGAACTGAATGACGAGGCGTATATGGGCATGCAAGGGTTGACAATGCCAATAGGGTGGCAGCTGCTAATTTACATGCTATGAAATGATTGGTAGGAAATCTCGACAATTCATACAAAAATAGATAGTTCCAGGTGAATGTAAATATCACTTAGGCTTCCCCCTTCCTTTCTTATATATATTTTTATTACGAGAATAGATTATACGGCATATTTCAAGGGGAAATTACCGGGGGAAATTAGCAAACGAGTGCACGTGAGGTGTTGTCAGATGATAATTAGCCAATTCCAGGTGTATGGCACTATCACTTACCTTATTATTTTTTTGTATATATTATTTTGTATAAGAATAGGGCATAGGGCTTATTTCAATGGATGAAATCAGTGGAAAATTCTTGGGAAGATTTGCTTAGCCCAGGGCAGCTGGGCAGGCGAGAGGCGAAGGTAATGGAGGGGAGTCAAGAATGGGGAGAAATGGCTAAATTGTCAACAATGGATGGGAGTACAAATGAGATTCGGAGTGCTGACTATTGTTGGACATTGGCAGTACTGATAGACGATACAAGCCACCACTTATAAGTCCAGGAGAATTCAAAATAAAACAGAATCTGATGCCCTGTGATATAATTCATTGTGCCCGAGCATCACGAAAGTGACACCCCGTGGTTAAGGGGTTAATATCACCTAATAATCAGGTTTTCCCTTGAAAGTAACAAGATGCGATTTACACCGTTATCTTTCTATGCTGCTCGCACAGTTCTCTTTGTTGTTATGCACAATTAGGTGTGGTTGGGGATCAGTAAACATTATATGCCACTGGTTATTTTCTGCATTTTACTGGTGAGAGCAAACTGCCATGGATATTTTAAAAATGTTTCGAGGAATATATTTTCTACACACGTAAGCACAAAACTACAAGAAATTGTTTATTTCATAGCCGTGAAATAACCACGGCATTAAAAAAAAAAAATTAAAAGACATCTTTTACTTTACAGCACACACACACACACACACACACACACACACACACACACACACACACACAGGCAAGAAAAGCATATCATTCTACAACACTACAGATTTGAGAGAGAGAGAGAGAGAGAGAGAGAGAGAGAGAGAGGGGTAAGAAAAGCATATCACTCTACAACCCTACAGATTTTATTCCTTTCGTAGGGCCAAAACGACAGAGGGAAGTATTACCATATTTAAAATTTTTTTATGTTTTTAGCATGATTTGGCATCAAATTTCGTGCTTGGCATAAATTCTGGCATAATCGGCCTTTTAGCACAGTTCTGGTATAATCCTGCAAAGTCATTAATAAAGTGACGAATATTTATCTCACAACCGCAGAAATTTGTCACTAGAGGTAGATACTCTATTTCCACTTTTGTCTGGTGACAAATATATGGAAGAACGGCAAGCTTAAATTTAAAAATATGTACTGGTACCTGACAAGATCTCTGTATTCATTGCTGAAGAAGAGGAGCAAGAATTAGATACTGAGTGACATTCACTGATGTTAGGCTACTTGATGAAGAATATAATATTCTCCCACATAATGCTGACGCTGACCTCCGATCTAAAGTAAACAGTAGACAACTCTTTCCAAATTTACTAAAGTGCAGTGGTGCAGTTACCTGGGGCAAAGGCGCACCCCAATCTCCCACTGGCCCGCCTATTATGAAGTTTGGATGTCGTTGATTTGAGTATCTTGTGAAGGAATGTTGAGACCTGCTTAAATTACTGCTAAAATGTTGCAGACTGTTCCATTTCTTTAAAAAAGTTTGAGGGAGAATATTCTTTGGTTAACCTCAGGGAGACAGAAAAGCCCAACATGCTCCAAAAATATCTGGCAAATGAAATACAACGCAGAGGGCATAAAACTGTCAAGAGTATTTAATATCTTACTCAAAAGAGTCTATGATAAAATTTAAGAACAAAGGCAACAACTGTAGTTGGTATCATAACAGAGTATATTATAAAGAAATGTACACGAGTAGTGTTGGACGAAGAGTTATAGGAATATCATTACAATTTCTGCTTCCTATTGCTTTTTGACTGCGTCTGACTGCCATAAAACTGAAGCAGCATTTCATTGTTGATGCTGTTTCCTGATATTCACTTAATGGTTAGTTTGTATGCCCTTATTCGATCAACATTTTTCCAAATAATTTGTATTATGTATTCCTTCCCGACAAATATTTAAATATATTCGTTATATATTTTCTGTCACTGCTGAAATGAATAAAAGAAATATATAATAATTTAATGTGCTACTTATATATACCAGTAGTTAGAATAATAAGATTTTCCGTTTGGCATATTTTGCACTCAGGTCGCACATTTTCAGAACTAGCTTAGCAGAATTCTGCCCTTTTACATGGTTACACTGAGATACACAAATATACACAACTATTCTTGCTCTCCACACTCATACATTGAGTTGGGTAACACATCACACATTGTTGGTGGTCAGGTTGTTCAGCAACAGTCACCGCAAAAATCACCACCACCACAACCACCACCACGACAAACCTTAACTTAACCAAACCTTCCTGGTTCGGCTGTTAGGACTCCATATAATAATTACAAATCATAATAGATAAATAGATAAATAGATAGATAGAGAGACAGATAGAAGCAGGAAGTCAGATGATGAGAAGGTATTGTGTCTGCGAGAATCGAGCAATGCTAAACATGCTTACACACTCTTAACTCAAGGAATGCTTTATAGGCACATGACAGCGCCTCGTGACCATACACACACATACACACATACTCACACACAGGCTTCTAGAACTTTCCAACCACAGTGTAACACACGTGACACGACCCCTGTTTCACCAGAATTTAGGAAAGAGAGTTCAGAAGGAGACAGGCCATAGAACAGGCAGGTAGTAGGGAGAAGGGCTTAGCAACATGGAAGAGAGAGAGAGAGAGAGAGAGAGAGGTCTGGTGGTTGTGAGTTGTGAGTCGTGTTTCACTCTTCTTTTGTTTTTTTTGTTTTTCTTTCTTGATGTTTTCTCGGTCCTTTTCTCTTGTGATTTACTCGTTGTAGGATGAAGACTGCCGCTACTCGTAGGAGCGTGTAGAAGATTATACAAACGACTCGTAGAGTTGTTACTTGTAGTTGATTGTAGATGGTTGTAGTTTGTTGGTTCGTCGTAGAAATTGCAAGATTGTTTGTATCAGTACTTTGTTAAACTACTGGCAAGGCGTCCTGTGACCTCTTCACCTTTACATCGGCATGATGATCGGGGAGACGGAGGGGGCTGGTTGGAGAGAATACTATCAGGAGCTAGTTGTGAGTTGTTGGTTGTGAGAGGTATTCTTGTTTTCAATCTTGATATGCAGAATCAATTGTACACTCGTGGGCTTGTAACTTTTCTGGATGAAGCTGATTTAGATTTATACACGGTAGATGGAAAACAAATTACAGTGAAAGGTATGATAAGATTAAATATCAGTTTCACAGAGACTACAAAACCATTCCCTGCATTTTTCTATATCGTTGAAAACTTAGCAATTAAAGCTCATATGTTACTGGGCTTAAGATCCATGAGAACAGAGAACATAACTATACTCCCACAAATGAATGGAATAGACTTTGACAATGAATTCATAGAGGAAATACCTTCAGAGCCCTCACCGATTGGTAAAAGAGAGCCAAAAAGAATTGGTAATATTAAAGGCTTAAACAAACATACACAAACAGATGAGTGTATAGATCCACTCCCACCACCAGTCCCATCCTCCAGAAGTAGTGACCCAGATAACAGTACTGATTTATCAATTTTTCCAGCCCATCTCACTAATGATTTAGTTATACCACCTAATTCCTACATGAAAATTACCATAAAGAGCAAATTACGGAATAGTACTGTTCTTGTCTTAGAAGAATTATGTAAAGGGATTATCAGTAGAAAACGCATTATGTCATATGAACGACGAAGGGCAAACTCAGATATTCATAATTAATCACATGAATGGGGAAGTTCAGTTGAAAAAGGGGACTTGCATAGTTAATATTGAAAAATGTCCTGCCCCTGTGAAGGAAATAGTTATAGCTGGAGTGACAAGTGAGATAAAATCTACGGATAGAGAAAGAATAAAAGAGAATTTAATTCACTCAGGTGAATTTGATGAAGAAAATGATTCGTTAACCCTGCTGGAAACACACAGGGACACCGTAGCATTGCCCGGAGAACAATTAGGGTGTAATAACTTGATTAATCACATGATTAATGTGCACCCAGAAACACCACCAATTTTCGTACCAGCTTACCGCATACCACACTCCCAACGTACACTTGCAAATCAGTATGTCGATGAAATGTTAAAACTTGGAATTATTGAGCCTTCAGTCTCCCCTTGGAATGCCCCATTATTCTTCGTGCCCAAACGAAATGGAGAAATGCGTGCGGTAGTAGATTACCGTAAACTAAATAATCACACAATCCCAGACAGATTTCCCATGCCATTGCTAAGCGACGTTCTACAGAATATTGGTCCTGAGAATAACATATTCTCAACCATCGATCTCCTAAACGGCTATTATCAAATCCCGGTTTAGGAGGAGTCACGTAAATACACTGCCTTTTCCACAAACAGAGTCCATTATCAATATACAAGAATGCCAATGGGACTGAGGACAGCCCCAGGCACATTCCAGCGTCTTATGAATTACGTATTGTCCGGAATTTTAGGACAAGGAATATTTGTTTATCTTGACGATATTATAATCGCAACGAAGAATATTAAGGATCATCTCAGGAAATTAGACTTACTCTTACAAAAGCTTAGTGATGCTGATTTGAAAATTAAACTTTCTAAATGCAAATTTTGCTTCAAGGAAATAAATTTCTTAGGCCACAAATTAAGTTCTAATGGTATTCACACCACTGATGACAAAATACAGGCAGTGAGAGATTTTCCTGAACCCACTACGACTGACGAAGTTAGACAATTTTTAGGTCTGGCTGGGTACTATAGGTCATTCGTACCACAGTTCTCTCATATAGCCTTTCCTCTATTCCAACTACTCAAAAAAGATGCTGTATTCCAATGGGAAGAAGAACAAAAAAGGGCATTTAACAATCTACAAATTAAACTAACAAATGCACCTTGTTTAGCATATCCAGATTACACAAAATCATTTCTTATTTGTACAGACGCATCAGTTAAAGGATTAATGGCTGTACTGATGCAGGAAGATAAAAGAGGAAAAAATCAACCAATTGCATTTGCCAGCAGACAAACAAGAGGTGCAGAGAAAAATTACTGCACTACAGACTTAGAGGCACTTGCAATGGTTTTTTCATTACAAAAGTTTCGAGATTTGGTATATGGTTACGAAATCCACTTATTCACCGACCATAAACCACTGGTGGGTATGTTTAAAGAAAAACTCCTTTCTGGGAGGAGAGCAAGATGGAAATGTACAGTTGAAAACTACAATGTACAAATTCATTATATACAAGGTAAAATGAACATAGTAGCTGACGCATTATCTAGGAACCCGAACACAATTCAAGTCGCGGCATTAGATCTCAAAGGAAATATCCTAAACCACGATGATTCTCGCAGGCACAATACCTTCTCATCATCTGACTTCCTGCTTCTATCTGTCTCTCAATCTATCTATTTATCTATTTATCTATTATGATTTGTAATTATAATATGGAGTCCTAACACGGCAACCTGCAACTCTACACCACCACCACACACCATAACCAAACCAAACCTTGCCTGCCTCAGTAACCTGTAACTCAACACCACCACCACACACCATAACCAAACCAAACCTTGCCTGCCTCAGTAACCTGTAACTCAACACCACCACCACACACCATAACCAAACCAAACCTTGCCTGCCTCAGTAACCTGTAACTCAACACCATCACCACACACCATAACCAAACCAAACCTTGCCTGCCTCAGTAACCTGTAACTCAACACCACCACCACACACCATAACCAAACCAAACCTTGCCTGCCTCAGTAACCTGTAACTCAACACCACCACCACACACCATAACCAAACCAAACCTTGCCTGCCTCAGTAACCTGTAACTCAACACCACCACCACACACCATAACCAAACCAAACCTTGCCTGCCTCAGTAACCTGTAACTCAACACCACCACCACACACCATAACCAAACCAAACCTTGCCTGCCTCAGTAACCTGTAACTCAACACCACCACCACACACCATAACCAAACCAAACCTTGCCTTGAGCCAGTAACCTGTAACTTTTCACATGCACAATGCACCGGTGTGACCTAAGAAGGTGAAGAAAATCATGACTGATGTTTATACACCCAACAGATAAACAAACTATGGTAAATATTGGAAGCACAAGATATAGCCAAAGAATGCTGAATACAAGTATGCCTTGTTGATATGGAGAAGTTTGAATAAAAAAACATCTTACTTATTCAACTCATTTTCTTTCTCGCAAAATGAAAACTGTAGGGGAGGTGACTTAAGTGGTGGAGAGTCGAACTGTCGTTCTAAAGGATGCAAGACCTGTCCCAGTTGGGTACATAAAGCAAAGCTTCATACTCTAACTACATACTGTAATTCACCCTTCATTTCTCATTTGTCTTCCCTTCTCTTTCATTTGCTTTTCACTGCTGCTCCCTTCTTTTTAATGTGTTGCTTTTCACCTGTCCACCCTTACATGCTTCACTCTCCCTGTCTTCCCACCCTCGGGTTCTTGTGGTACGGTTGTGTCCAGTGAGAATTACCTCTTTCACCTCAATAGAACGCTCCTGCTTACAGTAATATCCTCAAATGGAAGAATAAATGAAATGTTTAGGATGCAGCGAGAATGAAATAAAAACACGGTATCGTCATGAAAGCGTTGTGGAAAGTAAAGCAAGAGTATGTGAACAGTTACTAACTCTCTGCCCCCTGTAACTTACTTCCGAGTGAATCAAATTATCCGGGATTCGCTGCAGTACAGTGCTAGAGGTGCCCCGACTGTGAGAATGTTAATGTTGCATCGATGCGTGGGAATGATCTGTATTACCGATAATATGTGGCAGTCGTGAAGCATCATAATGTGGTTGTTAGTGTGGGCATCAGAGCGTGTCATTATAATTTACTGCCAGAGCAGAATGGTGGTTAATTGGGTTATTTGTGTTGGGAAACAAGGGTAATAAATAAACTTATACTCAAAGTAGCGCCTCACTACACACACACACACACACACACACACACACACACACACACACACAACAACCATCTATATCTATCTATTGCTAGACGTCTCAATCCCATAAGAGGTGGCCACAAACAAATCGCCTCCATGTCACCCTGTCCTCCGCCATGTCACTGTCCTCCCACCAGCTCACATTCCCCTCTCTCATATACCTCTCCACTCCATCCCTCCATCTCATCCTCGGCCTCTCCCTCGCTCTCTCCCCACTCCATCTCACTCTCATACACTCTCCTCGTTAGCGTCTCGCTCTTCATCTTCTCCATACGGCCAAACCACGTCAGTTACGACTCAGCTATAATTTGTGCCTTGAAGTTCACTATCACGTTGTCATCCACAGCCCTTTTATCGTGCCTCATCAGCACTGGTTTTGTTTCATGATCGAGGTGGGTGGTGGGGTGACGGACACGTCATACAGGGTTAAAATCAGCAGCTGCAGCATCGTTATCAACCCGACCTCTTCCCAACCTTTCCTGCAGTTCACGATAAACCGTACGGATTTGTGCCACTTCTCTCTCTCTCTCTCTCTCTCTCTCTCTGTATCTATCTATCTATCTATCTATCTAACTATCTATCTATCTATCTATCTATCTATCTATCTATCTATATATATATATATATATATATATATATATATATATATGAGCAGTGGATGGCGAGCTGAGTGAGTTCTTTGATCTCAATGTGGGACTGAAAAAGAGTTGTGTGATGTCTCCATGGCCGTTTAATATACACATGGATGGGGTTGTAAAGGAGGTGCAAGGTAAGGCAGTGGATGTGGCGGTGGCTCTAATGAATGAGGGTGTGATTTGGAGGATTCCGGTGTTGCTGTTTGCTGATGATACAGTATTGTTGAGTGAAGATGAATGGGAGTTGCAAGGTTGGTGAATGAGTTTGGGACAGTGTGTAGGAAGTGGAATCTGAAAGTTAATGTAAACAAGAGTAAAGTTATGGTGTTTGAGAGGAATGAAGTCACAGAATGTACAGTGAGGTTGGATGGTGAGGATATGGAATATGTGAGTGCATTCAAGTACTTGGGTAGTGTGATGAGTAAGGATGGAACGTTGGGGGATGAAGTGCGTGAAAGGGTACAGCAGGGAAGGAAGGTTGTTGGTACACTGAAAGCAGTGATGAGAAATAGGGAGGTGAGTATGGAAGTTAAGAAGTCACTGCATGATAGTATTGTGATCCCTACCCTGACGTATGGAAGCAAGGCGTGGACCTTGCAAGAGGGGAACAAGTCAGGAGTGAGAGCAGTGGAAATGAGTTACTTGGAAGGAGCATGTGGAGTGACATGGAGGGACAGGTTGACGAATGAAGAAGTGAAGGAACGTTGTGGGGTGGATGTGGATGTGGTTGAAAAGATTAGGAGAAATACACTGAGGTGGTTTGGACATGTGGAGAGAATGGAGAAAGAAAGACTGACTAAGAGAGTGTATGTAGGTGAGGTGGAGGGAGGGAGAGGGAGGGGTAGACCGAGGATGAGGTGGAGGGATGGAGTTGAGAGGTATATGAGGGAGGGGGGAGTGAGTTGGGGGGAGGGCAGTTAAATGGTGGGTGACAGAGCGACCTGGAGGCGTTTTGTCTGCGGCCACCCTTTGCGGGATTAGGGCGTCGAGCTATATATAGATAGATAGATGGATTCTTGTGTAATCGTTAACCCTTTCACCAACTTTGATTCAAATTGTATCAATTCTGTTTGTGTTAATCTTGCCTTATAACCTTGGCCTTTGACCTATCCCTGCGACCATGAACTTTGATTCTTTGTACTCAAGATCGGATCTTTTTTATCCCTTCCTTATCATCATCCGTTCCACAAAGTTTGCTGTAAATCGGACAAAATATTTGCGTTGGCCTTGCCCTGTGACCTTGACCCTTTACAGTACTATTGTCCCTAAAAACAAGAGATTCCTTCCTTCTATTACCTTCTGTCATTAACTATAATTGGCTAAAGCCGGAACAATTTGTATGGGTTAATCAGTTCATTACCAACAAACACATGACCCATGTTGACATTGTCCTGTGTCGCTGAATTCTGATCCATTTC
Organism: Coenobita brevimanus; assembly: GCF_032717465.1. NCBI lineage: Eukaryota > Metazoa > Arthropoda > Malacostraca > Decapoda > Coenobitidae > Coenobita > Coenobita brevimanus. The sequence continues at coordinate 5,631,765 of NC_137062.1, read as the reverse complement.
ATCCTTGCTTAACCCTTAACCCTTCCAAGTTTAGTTAAATCAGGCTAAAGATCGTCCAGGTTGATTATGCTAGGTCAGTGTTTGACCCAGTTCTGTGATATTGACCTTTGACCTGTTGTTCTCAAAACTTGGTTTGCTCATTTGCTGACCCACGAAACAGCTGCCTGTTTGATTAATACGGAATAAAAATTGTTTGAGTACTTTTGCACACACACACACACACACACACACACACACACACACACACGACCTCGCATCGAAGATCGCCGGTGTAAAAATACGTCATGGAATTGATTGTGTTAATTTGAACTAATATTGATATCTCTCTACCATAACTTGCAGTTCATTTAATCTTTGTCCTGCTTTTCATCTGTCAGTCTCAAATTCCGTCTTTTGCTGCCTTCCTTTCTTCTTTTGTTTTGTCCTTTCTTTGCTTCTCCTTTTCTTCCCTTATATACCTTTCCTTTCGTTTTATTACTCTTTTGTAGCTTCCTTCCTATCTTCGCTGTACCATAACAGTAACACTACCATGGAAGTAGGAGCCAGGGTGAAGTAAGGTGGAGCATCCAGAGATTTTAACAAAGGTGTCTCGAGTTAGACCGTATTTTAATGCTCATTTTAGTAATTCTTATTTTTCGTCTTTTTCCCTCACTTTCTTTCTTCGGCAACGTTCCATTTACTTCTCTTCATCCCTTCTGTCGTTTATCCCCATTTCTAACTTTCCTTTTTTTCCTTTATTTCTTGATGTTTATTCCTCTTGCACTTTTTATCTTCGTTTCATCCCTCTCTCCTTCTAATGTTCTCTTCTAAATTGTCTATTTTGGGGCAGATTTTATATTTGTTCTCAGTTTACTTAATCTCTTTACATTTCATTCCCACTATGCCTTTATCGTGATGTTCTTTTTCTTTTGTTTCTTCATCCTTAATTCTCCATTATATTAGAGCATCACAAGCTGCAAACAGCTAAGAGACGATGTGAAGTAAGCTTGTCAACATTATAGTAACTTATTGCATATCACCAATACCACCATCACTACCACGGCCACCATCACCATTATCATCATCATCATCCTCTACGCAATTACCATTACACTCGCCACGTGTAACCTACATCGCCATCATCAGTCAGCATATCAAACAATATCATAGGAACCTACTGCATATCACCAACCTACATTACCGTCATCATCATCATCACCATCGTCATGAACATCACTATTACCAGCATTAGGTAGGCGACATTAGATCACAGCCACCAGTGTATTACAGCATCACAAGCTACAAGAGAGGTAGGAGGCGAGATGAAGTAAGGTGCAGCGGCCTGGGACTCTACTACACCTGGACTGAGTTCAAACCTTCACCTTGTACTGATGGACGTCTCCTTTTCTTTATTTTCCTCTCTTTTTTCTTTATTTTTTTTCCTTTTTCTGTGTTTTTCCTTTATCTCTTTCTTTCTTACCTCTCACTTTTTCCTTTTCATTCCACTGTTCTTACTTTTTTTCCTTTCTCTTTCATGTCTTCATTCCGTTTTATTTTGGGAGTATAATTCTTCCACTTCCTACACATTGCTTTTTTACGTTTCTGTCTCTTCGCTTTTTCCAATAATTTCTCTTTTTCTTCATCACTTGTTTGCTTTCGTCCTTGCTTTCTCCACTAACACCATCAGCAACAAGACAGGTAAGAGGCAAGATGAAGTAAGATGGAGCGGCCTGGAACTCCACTACACCTGTACCTACTTAACACCTTTATTTCTGATACTTTATTTTCTTCCTGCCTCCTAATATCTCTTTCATTTTCCTTCATTTCATGTTTTGCTTCTTTCTGTTTCTCCATTTATATATAACATAAAAGTGCCGCATTGTTTGTTTCTTGGTCCTTCAGTTACGCCCAAACCATGGACCAGAGACTCCCAGACCCATATATATTCAGAATCAGGGTGACCCAGGAATGGTTTTATGGGGGTCAAATTTCAGATCTGGGTCATTTGAGGTCACTGGCAGAGTGTTCGATTTTGGTCCGGGCAATGCCGGGTACCCTTCCAGCCCAATTTTTGGCATGGAGACTCGGATGACCTCCAGTTCGGACATAGGCTATGCGAGGTTGACCTCCGAGGTCATTTGAAAACACCGGTCAGAGGCCATTTGAGGTCACCGGTAATAGTAAACAAGTGTGCACAAATACTGTGCGTTAGTCTGCAAAAGCTGAAACAGAAAGTTCCTGAACCTCTTATAATCCCTCTTCAAAAGCATAAGAGGTACATGGTCTTTCTGGAGTAGAAAGAAAGACTGAACTAGAACAAATAGGACTAGACTAGAGTGTTCGCCTTTTTGGCCCGGGCAACGCCGGGTACCCCCGCTAGTATCTTCTATTTCTTTCTCACTATCTTCATTCTTTCTCTTTCTTCCTTCTGTTTGTCATTTCCTTTCCCTTTTCCTTTCCTTCTCATTTACATTTGCTTTTTTCTTTCTTTCTTCTTCCTTTTCTTCTCTACTTCTTTCTTCAATATATATATTGCAGCAACATATCATCAAAAGAAGTAGGAACCAACGTGAAGTAGTGTGTAGCGGCCTGGCACTCAAATATAGGTGTCTGGAGTTCCACTCTCATCATCAGAATGTTACTTTATTGGTCCATCATTCTCATTTCCCTTTTTCTTTCTCATTTCTTTTTCGGTCGTACTACTTTTGATTCCTGTTCTACTTTAGTTCTTTGTCCTTTTCTTTACTTCTATTTTTCTCCTCGAGTCAGATGTCCATCCACCCCTTGTGGGTTTGAAGGTAAATTTGGGTAAATTGAGTACCTTGGATGCCTAGGGTAGGTAAAATGGGTAATTAGGAAAGGTAAGTGTGGTAACCTGTATGATGTAGTGGCCTTGTATCCCAGTATATTGGGTGAATAATCCGCCACAGGCTCAAAGGTCTATGTTACCGAGACGAACACCGCTGCTAAGAGACTCACAGCGTCTGCTTCCACCTTTACCTTGTTTTTTCTCCATTGTATTATCATTTTCTTTCTCTATATTTTCTTCGTATTTTATGCTCTTTTGTTTTAATCGTACTTTTTTTATTTACTTTCTTTTTATACCTTCATTCTCCTTGTTGCACACTTTTTTCCATTATATTACAGAATCACAAGCTACAAGAGATGGTAGGTGGTGGCGACCATCATCATTTCGCTTGATGTGATGTTACCTACTTCTTCCTTCATCACTTTTTCTGTGTGTGCCCGCTCCTTTCCTATTTCTCCCATCTTTCTTGTTACTTATTATTACTCTTTTTTTTCTTTCTTCCTTTTCAGGTGGCTTTATATTGAGTGACAAGCCAAACGGTACGCCAGGAAAAAAATTTGGATCGCAGATTGGTATGCACATAACCGACCCACAAGTGTTACCTACGTGTCAGCAGTTGCCCCTCCCCGTAAAACCATTAACTCAAAGACAAACGGCCGCCCCTTATGGGATTATGGAGTCTGGCTATAGATAAACAGAGAAAGACCTTAAGTACACCTCACCGCACACAGACACTGGCATTTTATTAGTTCTGTATCCATGATAATAATAATAATAATAAAAAAAAGATATATAAATAGAAAAGCGTTAATAGTTACTTTATACTCAGTATTCAATTTTCTGTTTATTTTAACTAGCGGGTGGCATGGTGGATGAGGTGCGGGACTAAAAAGTTACAATACCAGGATTGAATCCCAGACTTGTGATTACGTTTATTATAAAAATCTTGAGGAATTAGACGCTTAAATACAGCTTCCGTTGTAATATTTGGGGTGGCTGGATAGCTCAGTCGGTAAGCTGCTGTATCCACGTACTTACCAGCGCTGGTTCGAATCCTCACAGTTTCTAATTTATTAATAAAAATGTTGCAGAATTAGACGCTTAAATATACCTTCCGTTGTATTAAATTTTTGTGCCAGTGTGACACTTGCTGACCCGTCATTGGCCATCTGGCCGTGCGGGTGGGACTTGCTGACCTGTGACTGGTCTATGACCGTCTGGGTGGGACTTGCTGACCTGTGACTGGTCTATGACCGTCTGCATGGGACTTGCTGACCTGTGATTGGTCTATGACCGTCTGGGTGGGACTTGCTGACCTGTGACTGGTCTATGACCGTCTGGGTGAGACTTGCTGACCTGTGACTGGTCTATGACCATCTGGGTGGGACGTTGCTGACCTGTGACTGGTCTATGACCGTCTGGGTGGAATTACTGACCTGTGACTGGTCTATGACCGTCTGGGTGGAATTACTGACCTGTGACTGGTCTATGACCGTCTGGGTGAGACTTGCTGACCTGTGACTGGTCTATGACCGTCTGGGTGGGACGTTGCTGACCTGTGACTGGTCTATGACCGTCTGGGTGGGAATTACTGAGATGTGACTGGTCTCTGACCACTATAATTCACAAACATAAACACACAGCCACCACAGCCATCCAAACCCTGCAGCCAAACAGCATCCTTCAAGAACCACCAGTAGATAGACTCCCCTCAGAATATTCCCTACCCTGAGAGACACGAGTACACCCAGCCAGACTGTGATTCGGCCACCACCCTTCACTGCTACAGTACCAACAATAAATACAACTTACACTGCAATGCACACCACCACACCACAAAACACCACACACTCACCACGTGCACCACAATATCACAACAGGCAGACCTTCAACAAAACCTAAACAAAATACCACTGGGAGCGACCGGTCCAAGTCTCCTATCTCCTGCGGCCCACTGGGTTCACAATGAGATGGGGAAGAGAAAGAAATGCAAAATCCACTCATTATGCTCTTTACCTATTACCATATCGCACAGCATCATTCCTTATCAATTCACTCATGACTCATCTCATTGATGAAATTATTGTTATTTCCACTTAAGCATGGCAATGTTGTTGCCACAGCCATATCACCCACCACTACTGCCACCCTGCCCCATCATCCACCAGCATCTCTGCCTCTCTCCGTGACAATCAAAGGGACGATAAGTGGGTGAAGGCAATGGGCTGAGATGGTGGTGGCCGGTGAGGCAATGGGTGTGATGGTCCTGAAGTGGCCTGCATGAACTGAAGTGGACTGGATTGACTAAAATGACTTGAATGGACGGGAATTATAATCATGGACAAGAATGTTATAAATGGACTGAAGTGGCCTGAATGCTTCTAAAGTTGCTTAGATAAACCTAAACTGAGACATAAGTGAATCTATTTTTGGCTTGGTTACTTCTGATTGGATTTAGAAAGACTTGAAAAATACATGTTGACCTGAACGGACTGGAGTCGACCTGAATGGATGTAAAGGATGTGAGTAAACCTGGTGTGAATGAACGGGGACTGACATGACTGGGCCATATGGACGTGGATGGCGTCAAGTAGCCTGGTGAAAAAGACACGTAAATAGACGGAGGGCTGGGTTGTACAGTGTTCCTTGCATGGACTGGTGACATGATTAGGGCTATAAACAAAAGGATCATTGAACACAACTATGACATAAGCAGATTCATAGTAAGCAATGCTGTCGTCAAATATTGCTGTGATACTAACAACTTTATTCAAGATATTGAAATATTTGTCAGTCGCACAACTCCCAACATGCAGAGGGCACACGAATATCATTATATCTCATGAATATCCTGAGAAAATAAAAAAAAATTACGACGACTCCACGAGTGAAAAATTTCAAGCAAATAATCACCATGGGGTGAGAGAGGGTCTCTCGGTTTTTTGTTGAAGGATAATTTGTGTTGTGGAAGTGAGGTGCGTGAGGTTAGTAAGTGTGTTGTGGTGTGGGTGGCTGCATTGCGGTGTGGGCATAGTGGATTGTTTGTCAGTTGTATGTTGGGTTGGTATTGTAGCAGGGAAGGGTGAGGGCCACATCGTAGTCTGTCTAAGTGCCCTGGTGTCTCTCTGGGTAGGGTAGGATCTGAGGGGTGGATGTCTGATGGTGGTTCAGGAAAGATGTACGGTAGTTTGGCGGCAGGTTTTCCATGGATGTGGTGGCTGTGTGTTTTTGTAACTTACCGGGTATGTGTTTGTGAAGTGTAATGTTGGGTGGAGGAGTAGGGTTATTACTGAGGCATTCTGTATCATGTGTGTGTGTGTGTGTGTGTGTGTGTGTGTGTGTGTGTGTGTGTGTGTGTGTGTGTGTGTGTGTGTGTGTGTGTGTGTGTGTGTGTGTGTGTGTGTGTGTGTGTGTGTGTGTGTGTGTGTGTGTGTGTGTGTCTGTGTGTGTGTGTGTCTGTGTGTGTATATGTGTGTGTGTCTGTGTGTGTATGTGTGTGTGTGTGTGTGTGTGTGTGTGTGTGTGTGTGTGTGTGTGTGTGTGTGTGTGTGTGTGTGTGTGTGTGTGTGTGTGTGTGTGTGTGTGTGTGTGTGTGTGTGTGTGTGTGTGTGTGTGTGTGTGTGTGTGTGTGTGTGTGTGTGTGTGTGTGTGTGTGTGTGTGTGTGTGTGTGTGTGTGTGTGTGTGTGTGTGTGTGAGCGCGCGAGTTTGTGTGTGTTTATGTTTCGTGTATTTCAGATTGTGTGTGTGTGTGTGTGTGTGTGTGTGTGTGTGTGTGTGTGTTTTAGATAGGGTGTCAGATTTCGTGTGTTTGTGTGTGTGATGGGGGGAGGGGATAATAAGAGAATTTACAATATAGAGTAAACTGAAACATACAAAAAATATGGAACTAAGTTTATGACTGGAAAAATCACAAAATGGGACATGATGGAAGAATGGTAAGCAGGAGGCGAGGAAGACCGAGATAGATCGACTTGCTGTCGACACTGAGTGGCCGAGGTTCAGTCTTCTCGAGTAGGACTTCCTTCTTTTTATATATCTGTTTAGCTGTCTGTCTATCAGCCTGTTTCCTTATCTACCTATTTATCTGTCTATATGTCTATTGTACCTTTCAGCAATAGGTTACTTAAGTCTTCCATCAGATGACGTATTTTTCAGTGTCATTCTTTCTGCCTCCAGACGATTATATTAAACTTGGTGCAGACGTCTTGTAGTAAATGGTTTAATGAAGGCTTTATCTAACCCCTCTGGCTGGGAAAGTTGCTCCTAAACTGAACAAAATCGTCTTAGGGTGACAAGAATAAAATGAACAAAGAGAAGCACTGGAACCCTGCAACACCCGCGACCACCAACTGGTCTTTGGCCCGAATATTTGACACGGCCCTGTGACCTTGACCTGCCACAGATTACTCTACAAATACAATTACAGGATTTCATTCTTGTCTAATCCTTAACTCTTCCACCAACTTTGATTCAAATTATATCAGTACAATTTGCGTTGACCTTGCCTTATAACCTTGACCTTTGACATTTGCATGTGACCATGAACTTTGACCTTTTCCTGGGACCTTGACTTTTTACTGTTTGGGTTCAACATCGATTGCTTTTATCCATTCCTTAGAATCAGCCATCAGACAATATATTTACGCCGACCTTCCCCTGTGACATTAACCTATTACTATACTTTTGTCCCTAAAAACAAAAGATTTACGTCTTCGGTTACCTTGTCATTATCTTGTTTAAAATCAGAACAGTTTGTATGGGGCATTAAGCTGACATTCAACAAACACATGTCCAACTTGTACATTGCCCTGTGTCATTGAACTTGGATTTTTTCTCAAAATTTTAATATCTCATTCTTGATTGACCCCAAGTTTAGAAAGACCATCCAGGTTGGTTATGCTAGGTCAGTGTGTGACCCAGACCTCCGATCTTGACTTTTGACCTGTTCCCCAAACCTTGGTTTGCTCATTCGCTGACCAACAACATACCTACCTGTTTGATTAATACCGAATGAAAATTGTTTGAATAAGTGCTCACACACACACACACACACACACACACACACACACACACACACACACACACACACACAGCCTAGCTTCGAGGGTCGCAGGTGTAAAAATACGTCATCGATCTGAAGGTATTAATCTGAATTAATATTGATATCTTTCTACCTTAACTGGCAGTTCATTTAATCTTTGTCCTGCTTTTCATATAAGTCTCAAATTCCGTCTTTAGCTGCCTTCCTTTGTTCTTTTGTTCTGCCATTTCTTTGCTTTTCTCCTTTTCCCTTTTGTCCATTTTCTTTAATTTTATTGATATTTTCTAGTTTCCTTTCTATCTAATCATTTATAGCCAGAGGCCATAGTCCCGTAAGGAGTGGCCATTTGTCTACGAGTTCGTGGTTTTACAGGGAGGAGCACTAACCGTCCTCCAACTCACTCGTTGACACGTAGGGAACACTTTTGGGTTGGTTATATGGTTACCATCCTGCGTTGTAAATGGTATCCTGGCTTACAGGACACCATTAGGCTTGTCACACAATGTAAACCCACCTGATAAGGAAAGAAGAGTACCGTAGTAAAAAGTGGCAGGAAAGGTGGTTGAAATAGGAAGAGTGGAAGGATGACAAAAAAAAGAATGATAAAGATGAAGGAAATTGTAGACAACGCTACATCAAGTGAGTGGATGATGTTTACCAACACCTACCATAAAGTTTCCTTTCTTTCTTCACTATACCATAGCGATAAAACTACCAGGGAAGTAGAAGCCAGGGTGAAGTAAGGTGGAGCGGCCTGAGATTCCAACAAAGGTGTCTTGAGTTCCATCCTATTTTTATTACTGTATCTGCTTTTTAAATTATTTCTATTATTTTTGCTTCACTCTTCTTCTTTCTTTTTCCGGTTACATTCCTTATACTGCCCTTCATCCCTTCTATCGTACTTTCCCCACGTCTGACTTTCCTCCTTTCTTCTTTGTTTCTTGTTTTTCATTCCTTTCCCCTTTTCTGTCCTCGATTCATCCTTATCTATTTCTTATTCTCTCTTTTACATTGCCTCTTGTTTGGCGGATTTTGCATTTGTTGTCTAATTATCAAATCTATTTATACTTCTTTCCCGCTGTGCCTTTTTCCTAATTATTTGTTTCTCTTTCTTCATTCTTATCTTCTCCATTATACTAGAGCATAACAAGCAGCAAACAGCTAGGAGACGAGATGAAGTAAGCTTATCATCATTATAGTAACCAACCGCATATCACCACCACCACCACCATCATTCTCCACGCAGTTATCATTAGAGTGGTGATTTGTAGCCTACAGTATATCACCATCACCATATTTATCACCTTCATAGTAACCTCCTGTATATCACCACTACCACCACCAACACCACCTCCTTCACAACCACCACCACCACTACATCATCATCATCATCATCACCTCTCCATTTAACAGTATACTCATCATTGGTAGCTGACATCACTATTACCATTATAATCGTCATCATCACCATCGTCATTAACGTCTCAGTTACCAGCATTAGGTACGTTAGTTCACAGCCACCACTATATTACAGCATCACAAGCTACAAGAGAGGTAGGAGGCGAGATGAAGTAAGGTGCAGCGGCCTGGGACTCTACTACACCTGGACTGAGTTCAAACCTTCACCCAAAATGCCATGACGCCGCCTTTTCTTTATTTCCCTCTTCCTTTCCTTTATCTTCTTTTTCTTTTTCTGTTTTCCATTTTCATTCTCTTATTGTAAGTTCTCATTATTTGTTTTTCCTTTTCATTCTCAATGTTTATACTTTCTTCTTTCTCTTTCGTAATTATATTGCTTTTTTTTTTGGGGGGGGGATCCTTTTTCCATTTCCTACACTTTTTTTCTTGTATGATTCTATCCCCTCACTTTTTCCTGTCACTTTCTTCTTATCTTTATTGCTGGTTTTCTTTCGTCCTTCCTTTCTCCACTAGCACCATAAGCAACAATAGAAGTATGAGGCAAGATAGAGTAAGGTGGAGCGGCCTGGAGCTCCACTACACCTGTACCAACTTAACATCTTTACCGAATCATCTCAGTTCCTTGTATCTTTCTGTCTTTCTTTCCAATTCCTTCATGTTTTGCTTCTTTCTCTGTCACAATATCTTCCTATTTCTTTCTGTTTCGTTCATTCTTTCCATTTCTTCTTTTTTGTTGTCATTTCTTTTCCAGTTTTCTCCTTTTTTTCTTATTTTCATTACTTGCTCTCTCTCTCTCTCTCTCTCTCTCTCCTTTCTTTGTTCATGATATATTGCAGGAATTATTGATCAAGGGAAGTAGTAGGCCATATCAAGTAAGGTGTAGCGGCCTGGGACACACGTATAGGTGTCTGGAGTTCAACCCTATGCATCATATGCTCCTTTATTGGTCCATTTTTCTCATTTCCTTTTTCTTTCTCCTTTCTTTTTTCTTTCTTACTACTTTGAATCCTGTTCTACTTTACTCATTTTTGTTTTCATATCTTCTTTATATTTTGTTTTTGTTCCTTTCACTTTTATAACTACTTTTTGTCATTTAGGTCTACATTCTTTTTTCTGAATCATACCTATTCATTTACTTTCTTTTTTTTTTCATTTTTTTCTCCTTGTTGTCCATTTTTCCCATTATATTAGAGCTTCACAAGTTGCAACAAATGTATGAGGCGAGTGCAAAGCTCCATCCTTTTTAGCAATGCTCCTTTTTTCCGTCTTGTTTCTCTTCTTCCTCGTTTATTCTTTCTTTCTTTTTCTGATTGCATTCCTTATTTTTCTCCTTATCCTATTATCGCTTCTCCCAAATTTCCTTTTTTCTTTCTTCTCTCTTTCTTGCTGTTTATTCCTTTCCCCTTTGTTATCTTCTTTTCATCCCTCTCACTTTTCTCTTTCACTTTGTCCATTTTTCGTCGATTTCTTCATAATTGCTTTGTCCCTTTATCTTTATTTATTACTATGCCTTTTTTCGTAATGTCGTTCTTCTTCTGCTTTTCTTTTGTCTCTTTCTTCATCCTTTCTTTCTCCATTATACTAGAAAACAAAAATATTCTAAAATGATTGTGAAGAAGTAGGAATGGCAAAAGTGCACAGGTATGAGATGAAAAAAGCACAGAAACAAGAGAGCATTCAGGATGGGAGAAGATTTGGAGACTTACTGTATACCCATCACTACATTCCACACTTTAGCCACAAACTTGTAGTTGATGGAATGTAGTAATGGGTATAGGTCTCCAAATCTCACAAGCAGCAAGTAGCGAGGAGACGAGATGAAGTAAGCTTACCATCATTATGGTAACCTACTTCATATCATCACCATCATCATCATCACCAGCATCACCAGCATCATCATCATTATCCATACAGTTAACATTATACTCATCTACTGTAACATACATCTCCGTCACCATATCCATCACCATCATAGTAGCTTACTGCATATCACCACCACCACCACCACCACCACCACCACCACCACCACCATCATTATCATCATCGTTATCCACGTGATTATCATTATACTTGTCAATTGTATCCTACATCACCATCACCATTATCCATCAACATCATAGTAACCTACTTCATATCACCATCATTACCACCACAACCATTATGATCATTACCATCATTATTAGTCAAACATTAACGCTATACTCGTCAGCTGTAATATACATCACCATCATCATCATATTTATCATCATCATCATCACCATCATCATCATATTTATCATCATCATCATCACCATCATCATCATATTTATCATCATCATCATCACCATCATCATCAGCATCACTATCACCACCAATAGGTGCCTTAGATCACAGCCACCACTATATTACAGCATCACAAGCTACAAGAGAGGTAGGAGGCGGGATGAAGTAAGGTGCAGCGGCCTGGAACTCTACTACACCTGTGCTGAGTTCAAACCTTCACCCGTATATCCGGTACGTCTCCTTTTCATTATTTCCCTCTTCCTTTCCTTTATCTGTATTTTCTTTCTCCGTGTATTCCATTTTCTTTTCCTTTCTTATTTCTCACATTTGTTTTCCTTTTCATTCTAAATGTTTTCACTTTCTCCTTTCTCTTTCGTATTTATATTGCTTATTATAGGGAGATCTTTCTTCCATGTCCTATATATTTTTTCTATTATGTTTTTATCCCTTCACTTTTACTCTTTTAATTTGTTCTTTTCTTCATCACATGTTTTGTTTCTTCCTTGCTTTCCCCACAAACGCCATTAGCAGTACGAGAGGTAAGAGGCAAGATGAAGTAAGGTGGAGCGACCTCGAACTCTGCTACACCTGTACCAACTTAACACTTTTACTGTTTTATCTCATTTTCTTTCATTCTCCCCTACCTTCCTTTCCTTTCCTTACATTTCATATTTTGATTCTTTCTCTCTCTCCATACCTTCCAATTTCTTTCTGTTTCCTTCATTCTTTTCCTTTCTTCTTGTTGGTTGGAAAATTTTTTCCTCTTTTTCTCCTTTCTTCTTCCCATTTTCATTCCATCTGTTTTCTTTCCCTTTAGTCTCTCTCTCTCTCTCTCTCTCTCTCTCTCTCTCTCTCTCTCTCTCTCTCTCTCTCTCTCATCATTACATATAGCAGCAATAATTGATCAAGGGAAGTAGTAGTCAATATCAAGTAAGGTGTAGCGGCCTGGCACACAAATATAGGTGTCTGCAGTTCCACCGTAATCAACAAGATGCACCTTTACTGGTGCATTTTTCTCATATCCTTTGTTTTTTCTAATATCTTTTTTCGTTCACACTATTTTTAAATCTTGTTCTGCTTTATTTCTTTCTTCTTTTTATTATTTTTTTCCTTCTTTGAACTTAAGAATATAAGAAGAGAGGATAACTACAGTAGGCTGGTTGGCCCATGGTAGGCAGCTCCTAGAACAGTGACTGAACAACTACAATGAGATAGGGATGATAAAGGAAAAGGCTCTCCCCCGCCCTCCAAATCCTCCAGCCGAAGCCGGCAATAAAAAGTCAGAAGGAACACCACGCAGTATAGAAAAACTGGCGTGGACATTTTATAGGAAAGTGTGAAAGGAGAAAAAGAGACTATCGCAGTGTATCCTGAAAAGGAAAAATATATGAGAATCAATACTGGCTATGAGATTTTTTATGCCCACCTCTTATTTGTCATATGTTTATCTACCCTGTGCTTGAAACTCTCAATGGAAGAGGCAGCAACGACATTACTACGTAGCTTATTCCTTTCGTCTTCTACTCTACTGCCAAACCAATTTCTACCCATTTCCTTATTAAAACAGAATTTGCCTAGTTTGAAACCATAACTTCTAGTTCAATCCTGTATGCTCACTTAAGTACCTTGCCAGTATCCCCCTTATTTACCCCCTTTATCCACTTAAACACCTCAGTTAAGTCTCCCTTTACTCTACGCCTTTCTAGTGAGTGCAGATTGAGTCTTTTTAGTCTGTCTTCAAAATATGAAAGCTTCCGAACATCATGTATCATTTTTGTCATTCGTCTCTGTACATTGTCTAGGGAAGTTATTTCTATGCAATAGTACTAACACCAAACTTGCACGGCGTAGTCGCAGTTTGGCCTTACTAATGCCAGATAAAGTTGTAATATTACTTCACATGTCCTATTGCTCAAGCTTCGCGAAATAAAGCCTAGTCTTGCACTGATAAACTGTTGCCTTGGTCTGAGGTCTTTACTAACCGTAACTCCTAGATCTCTCTCGCTTTCCTATTGACTAATTTCTTTGTTATCTAAGTTGTATTTAGTATCTCCAGTGGTCATACCTACGTTAAATACTTTACGTTTATCAACGTTTTATTCTATCTGCCAATTTTTAGACCATTTGGACGATATATCGAGGTCCTTTTGTAAGTTAAGGCAATCGCCAGTCTAGTTAATGACATCCCTATTTTTGTGTCATCGGCTAATTTGCTAATATTGCTACGAATTATATGTATTATACATATACATACATACATATAAATATATTATATATGTATGTATGTATGTATGTATATGTATAATCAAACAATAAGGGACCGAGTAGGCTACTGCACCATGTGGAACACCGCTGGTTACTAATCCCCAATCCGACTTAGTTCCATTTATTAATACTCTCTGCTTTCGTCTCTTCAGCCAGGATTCCACCCATGTTTAGATATCGCCGTCTATACCGTGTGTTCGAACCCCTCTAATTAACCTTTAGTGTGGGACCCTATCAAAAGTTTTACTAAAGTCCAGATAATTAATATCGTAAGTTGTATCGCTTTCTACTGCCTCATAGACTTCCGAGAAGAATGTCAACAACTTTGTGAGGCAGGATCGTCCTTGCCTGAATCCGTGCTTTGTATCCTATTGATATTTCTTTCTCTTTTATAACTACGTTTTGTCTTTTACGTTCATTTGTTTTATTCATGCCTTTTTTTTTTTTTCTTTTTTTTTCTTTTGGTTGCCCGTTTTTCCCATTATAATACGGCTTCACAAGTTACAAGAAAAGTAGGAGGCGAGAGGAAGTAAAGGTATCATCGTCCGTGTTAACCTGTCCTTGATAAACAAACTAGAAAACCATCACCCTCATAGTCATCATTATTAACGAATATTACCGTCATCATCATCATCATCACGATCACCACCACTGTTAGCCGCATCAGATCAAATTCATCACTATATTACATCATCACACGCTACAAGAGAGGTTAGAGGCAAGATGAAGTGTAGTACCACGAATTTAACACTCATGTATGTACTTAGATTTTGTGTAACTTTGAGTCAGATAGGGTATAGTTTAAGTAATAGTCCGTAAGATTCTTTGTACTCTTATTATTTCATGTGTACATATCTATATAAGTACAACCTCTATTTTCATATGTATGTGATGTAGTTTAAGAATGATGTATCATAGGAGTATGTACCTACACCACGAGCTGCGACTCGTATAGTTGATGACTATCATCTTCCACATACCCTCCGCGTCACTGGGCGCCGAGTTCAAACTTAACCAGTGTCATACTTAAAACGCGCTTCTTTTGGTCAGTTTGTTGTGAAATAATTACTATCAAATCTATCAAAGCTCAGATGTGTAATGTAAACGATCGGGAGAGGCGAAAATAATGAAATCAGCGAGAATTACGTAGTAGAGCTGGGCAACCGAGTGGTGGCGTGGCGGGCGCCCACATCATGATGAGTTGGCACCATATTCACTGTCTAAATGTTGCATAAAGAAGAAATCCCAAGTTTTCCCCAACTCATTCATGGGCCTTAATGTCATGTGCAATTTACTGTAAAAAAAAAAAAAAAGCCAAAGTGGGTTAAAAACTCTAGAATACCCAGAACGCAACCTCATTTGAACTTGCGGGCAATGTCTCTGCCCCCCTCCCCACACCCCCCTAGCGCTGCAGGACCCGACAGGGTTGCCATTCGTACGATAATTATCGTACATGTACGTTAAACCGCCTCTGGTACATGTACGTACCTTTTCTTATTATCGTACGTTCTGTACGATAACTCTGTTTTATGTCATAAGAGTTTTAATTTTTAAAAAATGATAAAAAAAGCCTTTTCATCGAGAGGAAATCTTTTCCATAGATAGAATGTTATCTGTAAAATGAGAAGTCGTAATTTTCTTTAGTGCACGTAGGGTAATTGTGTCTATGAGATAGCTAGGCTTGTTGTGCTTGTACTGTGCGAAATGTTCAGGCACATTTCGAGTCACATTGACGGTTGACCATTACGGTTTGAAATTGATATTCGTCAGTCGCCACTGCAACTGCGAAGCTGGTGGGCGCAGTCACGTCGGTGAAGCTCACTATTAGAGCTAGAAATCAGACACAGTTTCCATGTCTTGTAATATGGGTGATAAGGAGCAGGACAGTGAGCAGGAGGTGCTTCCTGTAACGCCACAAAAAGGAAAAAGGTAAGTTATATGGTATAGTTTTAGGCCGCTGTTCTTTTACAATTTAAAGTTGTTCTTTTACACGTTAAAGTGCAAGCCCAAATAAAGAAAACAACGATATGGAATTCTGTTAACAAGTGTAAATACTGTAACGAAGAGAGGAAAAAATAAGTGTTTTGATCTGACATATTTCTCGTTCCGTGTCAGTACACAAATGTCACACACACACACACACACACACACACACACACACGATTATATATATATATATATATATATATATATATATATATATATATGTAAAGCTGGGAATGTTATCCCACCGATTGTTACCAGTGTAATGGTAAGAATTTTTCTATCCCCCACCGTTATTGTTCATCCAGTGTAATGCTAGATATTTATATTCTTACCTGTTGTTGGCACTGATCAACTCATCCATGGATAATATAAGTGGTACTCGACTTTGTATAGTAGATAGTAAATATTTAAGAAAAGAAAGAATTGTGGTAGCGTTTGTAGTTTTTGGCCGAGCTTAGATTTAGTCAGTACCACGGGTGGTCGTCGTTCCCTCAGCGAAGGAATCTTAAATTGGAAGGGGAGTGAATTTGGCTTGAGGACTTAATTCCCTTGATTAGGTACATTAATAAAGAAAAGAAAATGATATATATTTTACTCTAATAACTTGATGCTAGTTTCCACAAACCATTTTTAATTACATGACCCTTTTTAGTATGAGAGAAGATTGTACATGTTACCAGGGTTTTGGATGATCATTCCTCCAACATTATTACCAGGCGAAACAATTTGATACAAGCAATGTATGAAGTCATTGTATCATATTTTCTTTTTGGCAGTTACTCTTGGGCTCGACAGTAGCCTCAAGACAGGGACCTTTTTACGAGCATGGGTTATCTGTTCGGGCTGGCATAGCCTCGAACCAATAAGAATGATTACTTGTGTTCATTTTCATCCATATAATATACTTTCATCAGGTAATTTTCTAGAATCCAATATCAATTCAGTACTATTTACAGTTCATAATCATCATTGCTATATAATCACTAGAAATACATAATCACTCGGGCTTGTCTAGCCTCGAGGAATAATTCAGAAAAGAAACATAATCACTAAGAATTCGTAATCACTCGGGCTTGTTTAGCCTCGAGGTACTATTCAGACATTGTACAATCACCAAGAATACATAATCACTCGGGCTTGTTTAGCCTCGAGGTTCATTTCAAAATTACATCATTGCTCACAGTCACTAAGTTCCCTTCCACGCTCCTAACTTCCTAACCTTAGTTACAAGAAAGAAAACGGTTAATGGTTTTGAATTTCGCTCTTCCGTTACAAGATTACATCACTTTCAAATTTCTATTTCTTATTTACAAAAAAAAATAAAATTCACTTGATAGATCAATAGTACTATTACAATTACATTTGGTTTATATAATAATTCATGGATAGTGTAATGTGTGTATGCTCAAGTCTTTGGACAATACTATGGGAAAGCCTTATGCGCACACTGACGTCGCCGGTGTCTGTGGACTGAACAAACGTCCATTATATACGACGTCTGGGGCTCGAGTCACTACGTTAAACTTTCAACAATACTCGTATTACTTCATATAGTCCATAACAAGTAAGGATTAAACAAAGAAAAAGAGGGGGAGGAAGAAGAAATGTGGACGGCTCACCTGAACAAACGTCCATTATATACGACGTCTGGGGCTCGAGTGAGCTCGTCGGGCATGCTAGCGACCCCACTGCTAAATCAAATGAGGTGGTGTTTTTGAAATATGGTGGGTTTCAGTTCTCTTTACAATTTATTTAGCAGTGCACCCATGACGCCAGGACTTTTGATTGAATTGGGGAAAATTTGGGATTTACTCCTTACTCAATTTAGATACTGATTCTATCACTATCTCACTTTGAATCTGAGAGCAGCTTATGCCATCTAGTGACGGCCAAGACAAACGGGACCTTTAAATCCTCACAAATAACATTATTTAGGCCTTTTGGACTGTTAATCTTACATATTTGGGTTCTAGCAGCTTCATTAGCAAACATTTCACAACTAGGTTACGGAAAGAATTGTAAATTCATCATTATTCTGTTCAAGGTTTAAACTCGGCGCCCAACAACGACAAGAAAAGTTGCGCGCATCTGTTATTCGTTACTCGACCAGACTGAGGAACTCCCATAGCTCAACATCCACAATCACATCACCCAATGCATAGATACAGAGATACATATATATAAAAATAGTTAACTCTACATTAATCATTAACATATGAATTACTATTTAGGGTAGGAACTTATAAACTAGTATTCAGGTTACACCCTATCTAACTTAAAAATTACAGTACTTCTAAATACATACATGAATATCAAATGTGTGGCACTACACCGCTCCCACGTTCGGAAAACAAATTTACCCAAGTCAGTTTTCTATGACATGTGCATGGATGGAATGTTGTTACTCTTATAACTGCTATGAACACTTTGAATTTGGAATACTTTCCCCACAATCGGTGGCACCTGTCGGTTCACATTAAACACCTGATGCGTACCTCGGAAGGTAGCTTACTCACTACATTAGGAGGTATGATCACTCCTTACTCGAGATATTATGAGGGAATTTATGCCCCAGTCAGCCTCAGGTTTTGGAGGATAGCTTGTCACTCACCTGAGCTCGACAGGGTCTCTCGAGATTGAGATCACCACGGGAGGCGCTTCCTTACACTCTTCCATTCGCAATCACATTCACTCTGTCCTTTCGTTTCCAGCTTTCCGCCCGCAAGAGGTGAGCGCTCACTCTGTCCTGAAGACTCCACTACCTCACAAACCGTGCTAACTGTAAGGTGAGGGGATTAATTACTCCCCTCGAAGTAAGGCACTTCCCGGTTCCAACAGGAACTCTTCTCTCTTTTCCTTTTTTACACCCTCTCCTTGGGGATGAGTCCACCCGGAACATAACTTTAAACAGTTATGTTTCACAACATTCGTCACATGCACTTGTCTACTTTTCTAACACTCCTCTATGAGCCTCCGAGGGGCAATCCTCACTCGCGGCGGCAATCGCTCATCTTCGGGCTCCGGGGCGAGCTCCTGTTGCAACGGTTCTAAGAGCCATTCCTCGGTACCGTAATATGGTTTTACCTTTTCAGCAGCCTTTTGTATTTTTTTTCCACTAAATACATTTTCAATGATATAAACACTTCCATCTAGCAGCACTTCAATCACTTTATATGGGCTGTCCCATTTGGCATTCAGTTTTCTACAGGTACCCGGCTGTATGGTCTCTTTTTTCGCCCACACCAAGTTATTGACTTCAACCTTCTGGGCTCTCCTCTGCCTGTTGGCCACCTCCCGGTATCGCCTAGTCATCCGTTGGTTTGTACTCTTTATGAGTGTGTGTGCTATTGCCAGATCGTCCTCCTCTGCATCCACGGAAGGCAATAAGGTACCAATGAGGCGAGGGGGATGGCGTGAGAAGAAGGCATAATAAGGTTGTTGTCCCGTGCTCGAGTGCACCGCTTGATTTATGACGGTTTGACACGATTGGAGCAGCTGAGGCCAACGCAAGGGGTGTCCGTTGCAGAGAGATGCTAGGATGCTTTTCATAGTCCGATGCATCCTTTCAGTGGTGGAATTTCCCTGGGGATGATAAGGGGTGACGTAGAACAAGTCCACCTGGTTCCTCCGGCAGAACTTCTTGAACTCTCCACTCGTGAACTCTCCGCTGTTGTCCAGCACGATACCTCGTGGCGTCCCAAAGTCGGTGAAGTATTGCCCAAGACAGTGTATGATGTGTTGTGTATGTTTATCCCTGAGGGGATAATATTTTACAAACCTACTATAATGATCTATCACAGTAAGGACATAGCGGTAACCCTGAGATCCAGCAACCATATCAGTCAAGTCAATCCCAATACGTTCCAATGGTTTGCTTACAGGCGGGAAACCTTTCCAAGGTTGCTGCAACCTAGTTTCACCTTTGAATCTCCGACAAGTGGGACACTATTTCACATACTCATGTACATCTACCTTTAGATTTGGCCAATAGAATAGTTATTCAGCTTAATGGATTTTTTCTGACCTAGGTGTCCTGAGATTTCATGAGCGTGATTGATAGCTTCTCTAATGATGGACTTAGGAATCACCAAACAATATTGGATGCTACCATCATTTGTTTCACGGGCAAAATATAATAGTTCGTCAATCAATGCAAACTGGCTCAACATAGCTTTTGGTAGTCTTTTAGCAGGGAGCTTCTCACTACGCAATTACTTAACTAACTCATCCCGCATGGGTTCTTTTCGTTGCTTATCTCTCATCTCGTCTCGACTAAATCCAAGCCAGTTGGTTTCTGACTGGTGGAATATCACTCTGACAGGTCTAGAAAGTTGATCAGCGACTACATTATATTTACCCTTGACGTACTGCACGTTGTAGTCGTACTCACGCATCTCGAGAATCCATCTGTTCATACGTGGGGATTTGGTTTTACGCTTAAAAATGCTGGTAAGCGGTTGATGGTCTGTCAAGATAGTAAAGTGGGAACCCCACAAGTAATGGTGAAAGTTGCAACATGTGAGAACGACTGCCAATGCTTCTTTATCAGTTGCGGAATATTTTCTCTCGCAAGGATTGAGCTTTTTGGAAAAGTAACCAATAGGCAAGTTGGAGTTGTTTGGTTGGATCTGACTTAATACGCCACCAATATGGGTGTTGCTCGCGTCGGTGGTTACAATGAATGGTCGAGTCACGTTGGCTCTTACCAATACTGGCACATTCACTAAGCTCGTCTTCAATTGATCAAAAGCGGATTGACACTCATCTGACCATTCGAACACTACTCTGGATCTGGTTAAGTTAGTTAGGGGAGCTGCTATTTTTGCCAACGAAGGTACGTGTTTTCGGTAGAATCCGCACATTCCAAGGAATCTCCGGACTTCTTTTACTTTGGTGGGTCGTTTCATTTTGTTGATGGCCTTTATGTTTTTTGAGTCCGGCGTATTCCCGGCCGCTGAGATTTTATGGCCAAGAAAGGTTACTTCTTTTAACCCAAAGGTACATTTGCTTAAATTTACCTTGGCCCCATTCTGTGTGAGTAAAGTGAATAGTTGCTGTAAGCGACTCAACAACATGGGGAAGTCATCAGCCCAAATTATCAAATCGTCTAAATAATTCTTTACCCAGCCTTGCTTCAACAATGGAGTAAGAATGTCCTGCATTCGTCGGGAAAATATGGCTGGTGAACATTTTAGTCCGAATGGTAAGCGCCTAAATCTGTAAAGTGTGACTCCATCACTGAATGTGGTTAAATCACGACTTTCCTCGTCCAACATGATTTGAAAATATGCCTCACGCATATCAAGAGTCACATAGTAATTATGACCTGCGGCCTGCTCGACTAATTCTTCCAGTCTGGGCAGTGGATAGATATCCGTGGCTAGATGTTGATTCACGTGGCGATAATCTAAACACATGCGCTTGCTGCTGTCCGGCTTGTTAACTAATACAATAGGAGATAACCAGGCAGCTGTTGATCTTTCAATAATTTCTGTCTCTTCCATGTCTTGCAACATTTCAGCGATCACCTGTTTAGCTTGTTCAGGGTATCGATAGATCGGTCCACGGCTGGGCTGTGGATCTGCTGCTTTAATGTGAACAGGGGGACCGCTGATGGTTCCTAGTTCTCCTTTTTCCAAAATGAAGAGGGGATCGTGTTGCAGAATTACGTTAGCTAATTCTTCTTGTTGATCTGAATCTAAATGTGGCGATGTCTGTTCGTCAATTAGTTTTCGGAGTCGTTGAACACGAGTTCCGCTTTCATCTGTTCGATCACTGGTAGGGATCAGGTCATTATGAATTTTGGTAACTGAGTTGACTGTACTTACAGGAGGGTCGTCAATGATTTCATATGAGCCTAGAATGGTACCTATCCGAAACACTTTGTCTTGTTTGGCTCTATTATTGAGGGGCAAATAGACTAGGCCCTCTGAATTCACCTGTAATATGTAAGGGTGACTATTATGACTGAAACGTGCTTGTGGATAAAACAGTAAAGTGGTTTTAGGCTCCTCACTCACTGGCACGGCAATGAATTTGGTTTGAAATGGGGTGAGTCTCTCTACTGTTACAAGATTAATTTGCTTCAATTGTTGAGGGTTCCTGACGGCTCTGATAGGTGTGGCCTGGACTCGCTCAACTTTTCCTTTTCGCCGCGGAACATAGTTCACGACGTACGGGGCTCCTCCCCACATTAGTGCTCGTTGTGCACCATTCCAGATCAACGGAGATTGTCCGAGGACATCACATCCCAACAACATTTCAGTAGTCAAGTAGGCATTCGGGACGACTGGACACCACTGTTGATGAACTTTCTCATCTCCCACTCTAATATCTACTTTCACCATACCCAGGATACGTAGTGGCGCTCCTGTGACTCCCTGTAATCTCGGTGGATTTCTCCTCGTGTTTATTTCTGTTCCTAACCGCTTCGCAGTGGCCTCTTTAAGTAAGGTATATCCACTCCCTGTGTCAACAACAGTTTCCACTATTTTATTATTCACGCTGACACTTATTGTGGGCGATGTTATACCTGCGGTTAGTCAAATAGCCTGATGGGGGAACTTTGTTTGAGTGGCGGTCTGCCTCGCATTTGGACTGGGTGGGTGAAATCTGTTATTGTTCCACGTCACTGCGCTGCGGTTTATGCGCCCTGGGCAATCATTACTGCCTCTACGACATCCCAACCTACAGCAATCAAAACAGTGACCTGGTGGTGGTTTGGCCCAACATTCTTGCAACATGTGTGAGCTCTTCAGACAATGACTACAGTATTTTCGCCTCGGTATTACAGGAGTAGATTGTTTTTGATTGAGTTGTTCTAAATTTGTTTTCAAATCCCTTAATTGAGCTCTCAATTCAGTCACTTCCTTGTCTGACTCGGATTGACAGTTATCATGGGATGGTCTTGGTGGATTATCAGCTACATTGGTATCTGAAGGATCTTCACTTTTATTGTCTCTCTCCGGCATTGCATTAACTCTGGTGGTATACCTCTCTTTGAGAAGCTGCCTTTCATTTTCGATCCTGTCAATGAATTTACGGATTGGATATCCGTCATCAAGGTAAGCTTCCAATTTTCCCCTAGACTCGAGCGGAAGACCATACCACAGTTTCTTCTTGATCCGTTTATCTCGCGAGGGAAACTTTTCTTTTGGGAACTTTGTTTCGAGAGCCGCATGCTTACACATGAACCTATGTACAAACGCCTGGGGTGATTCCTCCCAGTCATAGGTCATGTTCTCTAACTCTTGCCAAGCTCGATCTACACTCAGCTCGATGGCAAACTCCGCATTCAAGAATTTTTTAAGCTCGGGCCATGACAGTGCAAAATGCTTCTTTTGATAATTATGAATAAAAGTGGCCAATTCAGAACCCATTCGACTCTTGGCAACCTGGATTCTGGTTGCGTTGCTGGTATGAGTTTGTTCCACCGCCTCACAAAACATTACTAGGCGAGATGTAGCTTCTATCCCTTGCAGCTGATTTAATTCCAAAATTGGGATATTGCGCGGTTTTGTGAGAAAGTGATGTGAACTCATAATGTGTGAACAAGGGGTCGAGTGTGAAAGCAGCGTTCTGTTAGTAGTACCAAACTGTTCCTCAGCCTCATCCAATTGAATGGTTACATGATCTCTCCCTACTTGTGACGGACGATCAGCTTCCGGCTGTGTCTGAGCAAACAACTGTCCATACAGAGACATGGTGACCCTACTGTAATGTACTATTCTTACTCACAAAAAAGAGGAAATTAAATTTTGAAATATTGTCTCTCTTTACTTTAAGTAGGTCTAATCACTTCCATCGTCTCTGTAGGACTCGATAATTCTGACAAATTTGGCATCTACTTGTTCTCTCACTTCACCACTCCAGTGTACTCCGTCCGCCAGGTTATAACTATAGTAAGCCTTGTTAAATTGCAGGTTCTTATTCGGTAATTTTCGACGAATTTTCTTATTGATCGAGTTCCTTACTGTGTTATAATCCTCAGACGAGATAGGAGCGCTTGCTCTCTGGTACACTCTTGGTTCTACCTGACAAACAATCACCGTGGCATGGCATTGTTTCTCCAGCTCCCTGGTAACATTCTTTATTCTATGGAAAATCTCTTGGGGGGTGGTATTTTCATCAATATCATTACTTCCAATCCATAAAAATATAAGATCACATTCCCACTCCAATACTGAATTTAACCGAGAGTCCTGAAAGAAATTTTTAACCTTGCCTCCGCTTGCTCGAAAAATTCTGATTTCTACGTCCTGCACATAGAGTTGCGGAGGTATTTGGGAATGACCAACCAATGCTACCCTTAACATTCTCACTTCTTTTTGCTCTTCACTTCCCTTCACTTTCTCACCAACGCCACTAATTTGGGAACGATGAGTATCCCACCGCTATTGCCACTAATGTAATGGTATGGATTTTTAATCCCACCACCGGTTGACACCAGTGTAAAACTGAAAATGTTATATCCCACCGGCTGACACCTGTGCAACGGTAAGGATTTACTATCCCCACCGTTATTGTTCATCCAGTGTAATGCTAGATATTTATATTCTTACCTGTTGTTGGCACTGATCAACTCATCCATGGATAATATAAGTGGTACTCGACTTAGTATAGTAGAAGGTAAATATTTAAGAAAAGAAAGAATTGTGGTAGCGTTTGTATTTTTTGGCCGAGCTTAGATTTAGTCAGTACCACGGGTGGTCGTCGTTCCCTCAGCGAAGGAATCTTGAATTGGAAGGGGAGTGAATTTGGCTTGAGGACTTAATTCCCTTGATTAGGTACATTAATAAAGAAAAGAAAATGATATATATTTTACTCTAATAACTTGATGCTAGTTTCCACAAACCATTTTTAATTACATGACCCTTTTTAGTATGAGAGAAGATTGTACATGTTACCAGGGTTTTGGATGATCATTCCTCCAACATTATTACCAGGCGAAACAATTTGATACAAGCAATGTATGAAGTCATTGTATCATATTTTCTTTTTGTCAGTTACTCTTGGGCTCGACAGTAGCCTCAAGACAGGGACCTTTTTACGAGCATGGGTTATCTGTTCGGGCTGGCATAGCCTCGAACCAATAAGAATGATTACTTGTGTTCATTTTCATCCATATAATATACTTTCATCAGGTAATTTTCTAGAATCCAATATCAATTCAGTACTATTTACAGTTCATAATCATCATTGCTATATAATCACTAGAAATACATAATCACTTGGGCTTGTCTAGCCTCGAGGAATAATTCAGAAAAGAAACATAATCACTAAGAATTCGTAATCACTCGGGCTTGTTTAGCCTCGAGGTACTATTCAAACATTGTACAATCACCAAGAATACATAATCACTCGGGCTTGTTTAGCCTCGAGGTTCATTTCAAAATTACATCATTGCTCACAGTCACTAAGTTCCCTTCCACGCTCCTAACTTCCTAACCTTAGTTACAAGAAAGAAAACGGTTAATGGTTTTGAATTTCGCTCTTCCGTTACCAGATTATATCACTGTCAAATTTCTATTTCTTATTTACAAAAAAAAATAAAATTCACTTGATAGATCAATAGTACTATTACAATTACATTTGGTTTATATAATAATTCATGGATAGTGTAATGTGTGTATGCTCAAGGTTTGGCGACGTCGCCGGTGTCTGTGGACTGAACAAACGTCCATTATATACGACATCTGGGGCTCGAGTCACTACGTTAAACTTTCAACAATATTACTTCATATAGTCCATAACAAGTAAGGATTAAACAAAGAAAAAGAGGGGGAGGAAGAAGAAATGTGGACGGCTCACCTGAACAAACGTCCATTATATCCGACGTCTGGGGCTCGTGTGAGCTCGTCGGGCATGCTAGCGACCCCACTGCTAAATCAAATGAGGTGGTGTTTTTGAAATATGGTGGGTTTCAATTCTCTTTACAATTTATTTAGCAGTGCACCCATGACGCCAGGACTTTTGATTGAATTGGGGAAAATTTGGGATTTATTCCTTACTCAATTTAGATACTGATTCTATCACTATCTCACTTTGAATCTGAGAGCAGCTTATGCCATCTAGTGACGGCCAAGACAAATGGGACCTTTAAATCCTCACAAATAACATTATTTAGGCCTTTTGGACTGTTAATCTTACATATTTGGGTTCTAGCAGCCTCAATAGCAAACATTTCACAACTAGGTTACGGAAAGAATTGTATATTCATCATTATTCTGTTTAAGGTTTAAACTCGGCGCCCAACAACGACAAGAAAAGTTGCGCGCATCTGTTATTCGTTACTCGACCAGACTGAGGAACTCCCATAGCTCAACATCCACAATCACATCACCCAATGCATAGATACAGAGATACATATATATAAATATAGTTAACCCTACATTAATCATTAACATATGAATTACTATTTAGGGTAGGAACTTATAAACTAGTATTCAGGTAACACCCTATCTAACTTAAAAATTACAGTACTTCTAAATACATACATGAATATCAAATGTGTGGCACTACACTCCTACACCTCCCCATTCCGAACCTGTCAGGGTGACCCAGTGGCACTTTGACAGGGCAGACTGGGATGGATTTAGAAATTATCTTGCTGATGTTCCATGGCAGTCTTTCTTCTCTAGTGATCCCAATTCTACTCAGTCCCACATTTGCGACTTAATACTAGCTGGTATGGATTTATTCATACCAAGTCAACAATTCACTAAAAGATCAAACTCTCCAAAATGGTTTGATGGCAATTGTGCCAGAGCAACAGCCCAAAAGTCATTAGCATATAACTCTTACTTAAAATCAAAAACATCTGAATCACTCTCCCAATTTAAAATTGCTAGAAATCATGCAAAAGCTGTATTAAATCTATCTAAATCAAACTTTCTTCAAAAGCAAGCATCAAAACTACTTAACAACCCTAATGACAATAGAATATTCTGGTCAACTCTTAATTCTTTCAATAATAACTTTAACAAGTCATCTTCCATTCCCCCACTAAAATCTTCAGATGGCAATATTACAAATGACCCACGTGGGAAAGCAGATATCTTTGCTAGTACCTTTGCAAGAAACTCTACCATAGATGATACCAGCCAGAATGTCTCAGTACTGGAACTTGATTCTCCCGACATTGCCCCACTTAAAATACAGACAAGATTCGTAAAATCCATCCTAGACAATTTACCTACCAACAAAGCTCCAGGCCCAGATGGAATTCCGCCAATTGTTTTGAAAAAGTGTTCCCCTGAACTTGCCTCTGTCCTAGCTAAATTATTCAGACTGTGCATACGTACTTCTTTATTCCCAAATTCATGGAAAGAAGCCAATATCCACCCAGTTCCGAAGAAAGGAAGTTCGTCTGACCCCTCCAATTACAGACCAATAGCTGTCACATCTACTCTTGGTAAGGTATTTGAAACTTTAATTAATAAGCATATTGTTAAACATCTTGAATCCAACAACTTAATTAGTGATAGACAATACGGTTTTTGCCACGAAAGATCCACCATTGACATACTCAATCTCTTAACTCATACCATCCATCAATCAATTGATCTTTTTGGAGAAACTCATGCAGTAGCTCTTGATATCTCTAAAGCTTTCGACAGAGTATGGCACCATTCTCTGCTGTCCAAACTCCCTTGCTATGGACTACCGTCTTTTGTTCCTTTGATTTCTTCTTATCTTAGTGACAGGAAAATAAGAGTAAAAGTAGATGATGTATATTCGAATTTCCACTCAATTAACGCCGGCGTGCCGCAGGGATCAGTTCTGGCGCCAACCCTATTTCTGGTTCATATTAATGATCTCTTATCTGTCACTCACAATCCCATTCACTCATATGCAGATGACTCAACACTACATAGTTCATTCACACTCAGACATCCACTTACAAAGTCTAATATCTCTACCTCTCAACTCAGTACAGCCATCTCCATAAATTAAGATCTATCTACAATCAGTGAATGGGGACAAAACAACCTTGTCTCTTTTAATGCTAGTAAAACTAAATATATATAGTTTACTAATAGACAGATATTACCAGATTCGTACATTACCTTCAGTGCTACTAATATTCCCATCTCCAAAAGTATTGAAATTCTTGGTGTCTCACTTAACAGTGCCCTCAGCTGGACCTCTCATGTCAGATCACTTGCTAAAACCGCCTCAAAGAAACTTGGATTATTTTACAGAGTCCGTAACTTCTTCGCCGATGAGCAGTTAGCTATAATTTATAAGAGTCATGTGCACTCTCAGCTTGAATATTGCTCACCCTTGTGGAATGGTTGTGGAGAGGGTGCATTAAGACATCTAGACAAAATTCAGAATAAAGCTGTTAGAATCATTAACAACCCTGCCATTACATATAAACTCCCTCCCCTGCAAGTAAGAAGGAATGTTGCCTCCCTTGCATTATTTTACAGATTTTTTTTTGGCAAATGCTCAGACGAAGTTGCGTCCATGGTGCCACCTCTCCATGCCTTCCCTCGTGCTACACGGGCATCTGGTAGCGCTCATGACTGGAATGTCACTCAACTATATTGCAGAACTTCTGCCTATTAGAACTATTTCATTCCCCGAACTGCATCTCTCTGGAACTCGCTTCCCCAGAGTTGTTTTCCTCCAAATTTCAACCTACAACTGTTCAAGTCTAACTGTTACAGATATTTTATGAACAGAGGACACCAGTAATCTGGTGTATGGATTATTTTTTTTTTTCCCATTTGTTTTTCCTTCCTCCGTTCTGTTATTAAAAAAAAAAAAAATCTAGAAGGGTACCTGGAAAGAGATACAATTATTCCTATGTATGGAGACTTTTGGTCCACCCTGTAGTGTATTTTGTGATGGTTTACTCACCCAGGAAAAAACGGAGCCGGCAAAGTGGAGTACCGCGAAAGACGAGGCTGACTGTACTCGTCTCACTGTCGTCAGGATACACGTCAGCCTGGAAATAAACATATTTATTTAGTTATTGACTAGACTTTCCAAAAATTTATATAGACAAGTTTGTAATGTATCCATAGTTCTGGCACTAACTACTATTGCTGTTAGTTTAATCCAATGTTCCACTAGGCATATGTTAAATTAAGATTTCCCTCTACCCGTATTACATTTGCATTTCGTACATTTGCCACTCATCCCAGTATTTTAGTCACAGTATCATTCATTATTTTAAACACACTCTGATAACTGATGTAGAAATTGTTAAGAACTTTAATTAAATCATCTCTGTACTGACGTTTTATCATAGGAAACAATATACTTTCAATTTCATAACATCATCTCGTCTACTGAGTCTCTTCAGCTTGCAATGCTGTAACAGTGTTGACAATGGAAAAAAGAAAGAAAACACAAAAAAGGACAGGCAAAGATATGCAGGTAGTGGAGAGAGAGAGAGAGAGAACGAAACGAAGAAGAGGACAATGACCAAGAGAAAGAAAAGAAAGGGAAAGAAAAGGGAAGAAATTGGATATAATGATAAGCAAAGAAAAAACGAACAAAGTATTACGGAATAAAGGAAAATGAAACTTATTCCATAATATATCATTAATTCAGCAAAATGTAGCAAATAAAGAAGAAGGGATATATCTGTGACAAAGTTTGAACCTAGGACGACTAGTAGAGTCCCAGGCCACTACACCTTACTTTATCTTGCCTACAACCTATTTTGTATATTGTATTTGCTAGATTGTGGTGAATTTGATCTATTGTAGTTAATGGTGACTGAGATGATGGTGATGATGACAATGATTATGACAGCGATTTATTGTAGACTTAATGAGAATGATTTTAACTGTACATATAATGACAGCGTTGATCATGATGATGGTGGTGATTGTAGTTCTGGTAGTGATGACGATGTTGAAGTCCAATATTATTAGGTTTAATGATAAACTTAATCTCGCTTCTTACCTCCCATGCAGTTTGTTATACTTTAACATAACTGAGAGAGAAGGGAGGAAGACTGAGTATGAAATAGGATTTTTTTTTTTAATATGACAGAAAAACAGAACATTTGAATATGAGTTAATTGATGGAGAAAATGCTAAAGAATGATAGACCTAAAAGGCAAGGTAAAAAGGTCAAGGATATGAAAGAAAGATATAAATGAGAAATAAATAAATAAAAAGAAAGAAGAAGTAAAAAAAAAAAAAAGAAAAATAAGTAGAAACATAAGTATAACCAGAAAAAAAGGAAAAAGCGAAAGAAGAAAAGGAGAGAATAAAATAAAGACTGTTTTACTGAAAACACGGAGTGGATCTCCAGACATGTTTATCAGAGTCCTTGATCGCTCCACCTTACTTCACCTTGGCTCCTTCTTCTCTTGTAGCTTCAGTGCTGTAAAACAGTGAAGAAAGAAAGTACAGAGGAATAGTATGTAGGAGAAATCGACAGGAGAAAGAAAAAAGACAAGGGGTAAAGAGGGAATCAGAAAAAAACGAATGGAAGACTAAGGAAGAAAGGGAAAGAGAGACGGATATGTGGAAAGAGATAAATAAATGGAACGAAATGATAAGAGACGTAAAGTGAAGAATAGAAAAAATGCGAGAAAGAAGGACAGTGAAGCATAAATGGGATGGATGTTAACTTGGTACACCTGTAGTCCCTGTCCACTCCACCTTACTTCATCTTGCCTCCTACTTGTACTGTTCCTTCTAATGCTGAAATTCAGTGGAGATGGGAAGTATAAAATCAAGAATGATTAAAAGAGAGAAACGAAGGCAGGGGAAAAACACGAAAAGAAAGATACAAAATAAAGAAAACAGAAAGGAAAAAGAAAAAGAAATTTAGGAAAAATAATGATGGAAAATCAGAATTATGACTGAGGGTTAGGAAGAAAGGAAATAAGAAAAATGAAAGAATAAACTAGGAGACATAAGTAAAAATATGATATAAATAAACGTAAAAAATGAGATCGTTAAAGAGATTAAACAGTGAAGACACGTGAAGGTGTGAACTGGACAGAGATGCAGTAGAGCCCCAGGCCGCTGCATCTTAATTCATCTGGCCTCCTACCTCTCTTGTAGCTTGTGATGTTGTAATGTAATGCTGGCTTTGATGTAATGTGCCTAATGTTGAATGACTTAGGAGTACGGTTATAATGATTTAGGTTAATTCTGATTGCCATCATTACAATTGTACGGATACTAACGGAGATGATGATAGTGGTGGAAATGGTGCTTAATGTTGTGGTGGTGGTGGTGGTGGTGGTGGTAATATTGATGTACAAAACATTAGTGCCGATGGTAATTACATCAGTTCATCTCACTTCTCTTAAAGCCGGTGACGCTGCAGCCTCGGTATGACAAAGAAATGGAAAAATAACGTTAAT
The DNA here is from genome assembly GCF_032717465.1 of Coenobita brevimanus. Lineage (NCBI taxonomy): Eukaryota > Metazoa > Arthropoda > Malacostraca > Decapoda > Coenobitidae > Coenobita > Coenobita brevimanus. Next base: position 5,600,660 of record NC_137062.1, on the reverse strand, counting down.
GTTGCTGTTGTTGTTGAACCCCAATCTGTCTGGCCGATCAGACCCATCAAGCGCAAGCAAGCAAGAAACAAGGAATAATACTTAAGCTGGAAAAAAATAGAAAAATGAAGTAATATGATGGAAAGGAAAGAGAAGAGAACTAATAAAACATAAGCAACAATGGGAGACATAAAGGTAAAGTAAAAAGGAAGAGTGGATGACAAATAACAGGAAGACGAAAGGGAAAAAAAATGAAGAATATAAATAAGAAAAAAGAGAAATGAAATGGACAGAAGGAATGCGAACAAGAAACAGGGGCAATAAAAGGAAAAGGAAGGAAGGGAGAAAAAAGAACTTGGAAGAAAAAAGAAAAGATAAGGAGGCACAGGCGGAAACCGGGCTGAACTCCAGGCCCCTCATTTACGTCCCAGGCCGCTCCACCGTGCTTCATCTCGCCTCCTACCTCTTGTACCTTGTGATGCTGTAATATCGACGAGAAAGACAGAAAGAAAAGTTTTTGCAACAAAAGAAAAAAAAATAAATAGAAATGAAAGAGAATGGTGAAAGGAGGGAAAAGAGCAAGATCGAAATTGCTGAGGTAAACGAGAAAGAAATGAAGAAGAAACTAAGAAATGGAGAGAAAAAAAAAAAAAAAAAAAAAGAGGAGAAAATTATTCAAAAGCAAAGGAAGAAAAAATTCGATGGATGAAAATAAACCCGTAAAACAGGATGTGTAAAGGTATGATGTGGAAGTGTAGACAGGTATATTAGTGCCAGGCCACTCTAATTATCTCCATATCGCCTCCTGCCTTCCTGCTTGTTTATAATGCTTTAATACTCTGCCCATTTTAACTTGGTCTTAACGTGTCATCTCTCCACCTTGACTGTTGATCTATAACACGAGATAAACACTGGAACATGGTGCAATACTCTGTTTACTTAAACATGGCGCAAAATTGCCAGCTCTCAATCTTGAGTGCAGAGCTAGAACAAGAGACTATCATTGGGTATCTTGCTATGTTCTCTCCCATTTAATTGATCAAAAATTCCCACCCCTCCATTGTTAATGATGAGCTATAACAAAGTACTTTACAATATGACTCAAGTCATGACGGAGTGAAACTGAAAGGTTGTAGAGCCGTCGTAATATTAATCTACCATTGAGCTACGGGAAAATGACGAAAACCTTTGCCAGGTTAAGGTGGACGAACTATAGTGGTGGCCTAAATCTAATGTAGCTAATAATGATGGTGGTAATGATGATGTAGGCTATTTTTTATGATAAAATAAAAAGCTAATGGATAATAATGCTGCTATTAATTAATGGTTATATTAATAATGATGATGGAGGTTGGTTCTCATGATTATGAAAATGGTATGCATGATGAGGACGATGATGTTGATGATGACTGAATGAGTAATCATAATAAAGATTGTGCTAGTGGCAGTGATGGTGGTGTTGCTTAGTAATGATGGCGATGACTTTTCTTCATGTCACTTCCTACTTCTGTAGCTTTTACTGTAACATAATGGCGGGGAAAAAGAAAGGTAATGAAAGAATATGTAAAAGAAATAAACATGTTGGAGAAAGGGAAATACAACGAAAAGAAGGATTGTTTTACTAAGCGCGCTCAGTTACATTCACATCCACATCACAGTGCTCCTTCACGTCAATACAGTATTTGTCTGTCCATCTCCATGTGATGCTACATGCTTTTCTCAGATTACATTTCCATTCCTCTCAGGCTTATTTTGTGTTCCCACAACAGGGTCCAAGCTTCAGTTCCATACGTTAGAGTGAGGATCACAATACCGTCATGCAGCGACTTCTTTATTTCCATCCTCACTTTTTAATTCTTTATTAATGCTGCCAATCAATCAGCAACCTTTCTTCCCTGCTGCATCCTGTCATGCAGTTAATCCTTAAAATTTCCATTCTTACTTACCACACTACCTAAATACTTGGATGCTTCAATAATACTTGAACAATATTAAAGCACAACTCACAGTTCACTCTGCTCCTATTACAGTACAGTCTACCATACAACAACACGCTTATTTACCACATGTACCACACTATCACAGCACAGACGGTCTTTAATAAATTCAACAAAAGACCTCTGAGAGCAACCACCCGAAGTCGCTATCCTGACTCTAGTTATTCTTCAACTTGACTTTGATACTGATATTGTAAATAAATCTAACGAAATCTTTTTTTCTGCTTTTTTTTTGTGCAGTACATGGATATTATCTTTAGAATCAGTCCAAACAGCTTTATACATTTTTTTTTAGCAATAGCTCTATACTGCAAAATGATACCATCACCTTGAGTCAGTCTCTCGCAATCCTGTCAGATCTGCTATGATTCTGCTCAGCGCCCTTGAATTCCAGAGTGTTTTGCACTCTTCATTACCTCCCATTGTAGTGGTCACACAGTACCTGTTTAACGTGTCTCTCCTTGTCTGATATTTTAACACAGGAGTTGGCTGATACTCCCACACTGTTATGGATACAGCTGGTCAACAGCGAACCGTCGTCTTTAGTCTGTCGTTCCCAGTTCTTATGACTTTATCTTTTAAATGCAATATATCCCTGCAAACCAAGTAAACACACCTCTAATTGGCTCTTACCTGTTAATTCTTCTTTCGAAGAAACGGGTTTTGAAAGTTCTCATCCTTCACTTCATTCCTCTTTGCAGCAGGAAAAATCTTATCTCTTGGATATCATTGTCGATGACCCTCTACTGTTGAATAGCGAACTGAATAATCAGGCAAAAGATACGTATTCTGGATCAGGAGGACTGAGGAAATAGAAATAAATTTTGCGCTTTGCTTGTTCCTGCATCCTTGGTATCCTTATGGTCTCTCTCTCTCTCTCTCTCTCTCTCTCTCTCTCTCCTAAACCCTTCCGTTACATTTTCGGTTTGTCACTACATTCCCATCTCACTCCACTGTCTTTATTTTAATCATTCATTAATTTTCACGTATACTTCTCACAATCTTAAGCTCCTGTGACTCACTACAAGGTAATGAAAATCGTTTGGCCTTACCTTCAGTTAAATACCAGGGCTGTTCTGATCACTGAATTTAATTGTGCTTCTCACCTTCTGGACTCTTTGGCCAGGATAAAAAGATAAAAAGAAGTAAGGTTCGTGAACATAATGAAGGAGAGATGGATACATAGACAGATAGATAGATGGAGACACAGATAGATAGGTAGGCAGGTAGGCGAATAGGTAAGCATGTATGTCGACAGAGATTTTAAGAACGTTATAGATAGATAGATAGATATGCAGACAGATTTTGTGACAGACTCAGTGACTATAAGTAGACATGCAGGCTGACAAACAAAAAGATAAATTAACAGAAAGGCTGGCAGTGATTGGCATACAGATAAGAAGAGGAAAATAATAAAGAACAGATACACCTAGAAGGAAGACAGACAGAAGCGGAACAGTCAACGATGGTAGATAACTGGGTCTGGTTACTGACAGCCCAGGATCGAACCCGAAGAAGGAGACCAGCTTCTTTTTATATCATGCACATCATATTAGATTTATTTTATGTATTTAGTTTTTTCACTTTCCTCCCCCCTTCTCTCTCTCTCTCTCTCTCTCTCTCTCTCTCTCGTGTATGTAACTGCACCAGCAATGGGTCTTATATCCTACACTGTGTTCCTCTCCGTTCACGCACTCCTTCATCCACATTCCACCACGCACCCATCACAGTGTTAATACTGTTACCATTAACCCTCTCACGATAACCACAACTCTACTACTCAATTACAACTAAAGCCATACCATTTTAGTTATATGAGAGTGAGTTACAGGAACTTGACCGATACTAAAAACATAATTAACCCTCTCAAGGTAGGGACAACTCTGGTATCGTATTATAACTACCACCAGACGGTTTTATGCATCTGAGAGTGAGTCATAGGAGCCCGATGTTAAGACACGAGAAATAATACCCACCCGGGATAAAATAATGCCACCCGAGATTACCTCTGACACTTATACACAGATACACACACACATAGATACACTGCTGGATGGATGGAGGGACAAATAGAAAAGTGGGTGCACGGATGGATCAATGGTTGGTTAAAAGAATGGAATAAACAAACACACAGATATAGACGGGCAAATATATCTACTGACTAAAAGGCTGACCAAATTTATTTAAAAAACATAAAACAAGACAGAAACCACTGCAGCCAATACAGTTAAATACCTGGGTGTGACTGGTGAGGCCCGGGATCTAATCTGCACTGACAGAGGTTTCTTTTTTATATATTTTAAGCTATACTTCGTCCCTTGGGCAAAGATTTGCTTTTTGTTTCTGTTTGAAATTTTTTAATAATAATCTATGTCTATATGACGTGAACAAAGTCGTCTGTCGTAAACAAAAATAAATGTTGTATATCCATGGGCAAAAATTTTAATGTGATAGTGTTAATATTTCCATAATTGCCCGGCTTTAGAAGGCGCAGCGATAATGTTTTTGCCTGCCTCTGTGTGTGTGTGTGTGTGTGTGTGTGTGTGTGTGTGTGTGTGTGCGTTCCCATTATATCTCATGAACGGCTTGAGCTACCAGCATGAAACCTTCAGGGTATCAAGATATGGCCTAAATCTTGGACTTGGCCAACAGCATATTCTAGCGGGCGATTAGCATTCGGGTCGCAAATGCTTTTCTTTCATGGTGCCAGATTTCTCTCTCCACAATAGTAAAATCGTGTGACGTCAGCGGAAATAAACTGCAAGTAGGTAATTGGCAGGCAAAGGGTTAAAGGCGTTTTGTTGTGGCCACCCTGGATGTACTGTGGCATTGGGTGTTCAGTGAGAGGTGGCGAGAGAGAGACGGATAATTAGATTGACTGAACGGGTAGAGGTAATAACGGAAAGATGGATAGATGGAAGGGTTGACAGACAGAATGACAGACAGAAAAACACGCACAGTGATAATGAGACACAAGCAGATAAATGATTATATAGACAGACAGCGTAATAGACCAATGGTTTGGGTTTCCTACACTGTCTAACTCTCCGTTCAAGCACTCATTCATCCATATTCCAGCACGCACGCACAATCCTTCTCACGGTAGGGACAACTCTAGTACTGCATGTCAGCTAACGACAGGTGATTTTATTCATCTTAGAGTGAGTCATAAGAGCCTGATGTTAAGACACGAGAAATAATACCAACCCAGGATAATCTCTGACTCTTAAACAAATAAAAAAAATAGAGAGACAGATAGATACATAGGCCAGTGCATGGGAGGAAAAATAAAAGGATACATAAATTTATCTACCCATAGTTTGTCGAGAAGGGAGAAAATACATAAATATACAGAGATAAATATATAGGCTGACGGAATGCCAGATGACTGGATACTTAGGCAGGCAGGTAGACAGAAACCACTACAGCCAACACAGGTACTTAACCGGGTCTAGTTAGTGAGGCCCACGACCGAACCCTGATTGTTCTCTGGTTTCTTTTTCCTGTTTTACGTTTTTGTTTTTCTTTCTGTATATCTCGTTTTTCCCTACACGACTGACAGTATCCATCCTTCTCATACTTGTTCGTTGTCTGCGTCATAATTTTGTCACATAAAACAGTTCACACAAAACCTTCCATTGCCACAGCCGGCGAGAGAAGTGTCAGCGAACTATTGCTTATGACTGTACATACGTTGACTTCAGCAATACTAACCCCTTCACTACAAGGGATCCTTACAAAGCTGAATAAATCCATCTGGCCGAAGGAAACATGAAGTAATAAGTACTGTGAGGGTAAAAGGAGGTTACATCCAACCACTTCAGTACAAACATTTTATCCTAAGCTGAATAAAATCGTCTGTTGGTAGCAAGAAATTACATAGAAATTAAAATATCATGGTACTAAAAGAGATTATAAATAATTCACCAGGTTGTGTCTGTCACCTTACCTGAAACCCTCACAGTTGACTTGGAGAGAAACCGGAGGTGTGGCTGAGAACCAGGTTTCCATCGCGATAGTACTTGTGGGTTTCTTTTCAAGCGGCCACTTACATATTGTTATTAATTCTCTCAGGCTTCTATCACTCGCTCTCAGCTGAATAAAATCGTGTGCAGTTTGCTGGAATCGGCCACTTATACATTTGTACAAATTCTCTCACGCTTTAATGACTCGCTCTCAGGTGAATAATATGGTCTGGGGTCTGCTGGAATATACGAGTAACGCCAGAGTTGTGCTGACCATGAGCGTGCCAATGGTTACAGTATTATCTCTCACAGGTTCCCTATGATGCACTCTTAGATCAACCAATCTCCTGGCGTTAGCTGGAAGGCAGTGCTAGAGTTGTTCCTACCATGAGAGGGTTAATGGTAACCGTATTAACTCTCTCAGGCTGCTATGACGCACTCTCACCTCAATAAAATCTCCTGGCGTTACCTGGAAGGGAGTGCTAGAGTTGTTCCTATCTTAAAGCAGTTTAGTCAGAAACTTCTGTAATCTCTTCACAGCATCAGAGATTTCAAGCTGAGAAATCCTACAAAATTCTGAATTTTTTACACAGTGACTTCAAAAATAAGAAAAAAAAAGAATATATTAATAAAAAATAATAATAATAAAAGTGGTGCCAGGCACAACAAACCTCGCCCGACGACTCAAGGTCAATGGTCATGGTGCCTTTGATCTTGAGTTACCTTGGAAGGTCAAACGCAAGAGCACAGATTTTCAAAGGGCTATAACTTGAAAACACTTGAAAATATAATAACTGTTTTCGGGCGAGGTTTATTGTGCGTGGCACCACTTGTTTCTTTCTATATTTTTACTGTCGTGTTTGTGTCCTTAAGCCTTCAGTCGGCTGCGGTATTTTGTTGGTGTGGTTCTTGCCACCACCAGACGGTTGTAGTGAACTTTGGACATGCCTCTAATAGTGAAGGGGTAAATGACGGCTTTAGCTAACCTCTTCCTGTTACAAAAATATCTCCTAAGCTAAATAAAATCGTCTGAAGGCAGCAAGAATACAATGAAAAATACGTCATGGGAGTGAAGTGGTAAAGCCTTTTATTTTTTATCACGTGGGAAGGATGTTTAGTAGAGTTCTTTTACCCTAACTTCAAGGTTTTCGTCCTTCATCGTCAACTTAAGCCGCGAATCTCAGCTACCGGAAAGAGTGAGATGCGGCGTTACATGCATTGCATAGCACTTCATCATGACTAGCATCGTATTTATGTGGTAGTCTCTCATTGCAATTCAGTCTTACATAGAGAGAGATATTAGGTCGTTTTAGAGGTAAGAGAATATAGTGATGATAATAATGAAGGCCATTTCAAACCAATCCACTTAGAAAAGACTCTCAAAAGCTTAAAATGTTTTGGACCTGCAAAAACTGAAATTTGTTTGCTCTAAATGAAGAGAAGAAAAAAAAGTAGTTTCAGACAAAAGTTAGTGCATTACAGTCTAATTACCATATATACTTTATTGTTGCTGCGGCCATGATTATTATTCAGTACAGGAGAGATCGTTGGTGGGAGTAGAGTTTTACGCGTTTGAAAGCTGCTCCTTGGACGACCAATGACCGTCCCCACCGGTGAAAAATTTCCAGCAGAAATCACTACGCATCGATATCTGGCGGACTAGGAAAGCCTGCCGTGTTATACCCACCCACCCAGTAAAGCTAACACAGAGACTTGAGGGTCGGGTACCATAATTAAGCAAAAAATAATAATAATAATAATTTCTCTGCAGTGTTACCTCACTGAATTGATTCATTTTTGTAACTTGCTCTGCAGTGTAACTCACAGGACTGGATCGCTGAAGGATCGCTCTGTTTGAAGGTTTTGATGAAGATTACAGTGAATGTAATCATTCAGCTGGAAGTCTACAGTAGGCTAATACGTAACTGTAGGAAAGGGGTTATCTGAATGTGAAACCAGTGTACCACACTACTACAGGTAACTGGCCACTTCACCAGGGCGCTGGCAGAGATCTTTTGTTGAGTTTATGTTGAGAGGAAAGTCTGTGCTTTGACAGTGAGGTGCCTGAGGTTAGTAAGTGTGTTGTGGTGTGGGTAGCTGCATTGCGGTTTGGGCATAGTGGATTGTTTGTGAGTTATATGTTGGGTTGGTACTGTAGCAGGAAAGGGTGAGGGCCACATCGTAGTCTGTCTAAGTGCCCTGGTGTCTCTCTGGGTAGGGTAGGATCTGAGGGGTGGATGTCTGATGGTGGTTCAGGAAAGATGTACGGTAGTTTGGCGGCAGGTTTTCCATGGATGTGGTGGCTGTGTGTTTTTGTAACTTACCGGGTATGTGTTTGTGAAGTGTAATGTTGGGTGGAGGAGTAGGGTTATTACTGAGGCATTCTGTATCATGTGTGTGTGTGTGTGTGGGTGTGTGGGTGGGTGGGTGGGTGTGTGCGTGTGTGTGTAGCATAATAAGAGAATTTACAATATAAAGTGAAAGCATACATAAAAGATGGTAAAAACAACTTTAAGACTGGAAGAATCACAATATGAGATATTATAGAAGAATGGTATGTAGGAGCCGAGGAAGACCAAGATACATCGACCCATTGTCGACACTGAGTGGCCAGGGTTCAGTGTTGTCGGGTAGGACATCCTTCTTTTTATATATCTGTTTTTCTGTCTGTCTATCAGCCTTTTTCCTTATGTACCTGTTTACAATTCTGTACCTGTCTATTGCACTTTCAGTAAGAGGTTACTTTAACCCTTCCACCAAATGAAGTATTTTTCAGTGTCAAATAGAATTTCAGTATTTCATTCTGTCTTATCCTTAACCCTTCCACCAACTTTGATTCTAATGATATCAATACTGCTTGTGTTAACTTTGCCTTGTAACCTTGGCCTTTGACCTTTACCTGTAACCTTGAACTTGGTTTGTGCTCAAAATAGAATCCATTTATTCATGTCTTTGCCTCAACCATTCCACAAGGTTTGCTGTAAATCCGAGACAATATTTACGTTAACCTTGCCCTGTGATCATGACCTTTTACAATATCACTGCCTCTAAAAACAAGAGATTTACTCCTTCGATTACCTTCAGTCATTAACTAGGATTGGTTAAAATCGGAACAGTTTGTATGGGGTATTTTGTCTGCAATCAACGAACACATGTCGGGATTTGACATTGCCCTGTGTCCTTGATCTTCGATTTTTCTCAGAATTGAAATATTTCATTCTTGCAAAACCCATACGGTAACTCTTCCAGGTGTAGTAAAAACTGGATAAAGACCATCCAGATTGATTATGCTATGTCAGTGTCTGACCCAGCCCTCTGATCCTGACCTTTGACCTGTTATTCTCAAAAACTTGGATTGCTTATTTGCGTTCCCACAACCCATCAACCCGTTTGCTAAAATCGAATAAGATTTGTTCGAATTATTTTGTAAACACTCTCACACACACACACACACACACACACACACACACACACACACACACACACACACACACACACACACACACACACACACACACACACACATGGCACCCTACTTCGCTTCAAGGGTCATAAGTGTCAAAACATGCCATCGAATGAATGGTGTTATTTTGAATTAAAACTGACATGTCACGAATTTGCGCAAGCGTATTTGTAGGTTCGTGACATTTTGTTTCAGTGTGAAAACCGCGAATTCTAGTGGAATTACCACTGTGTATCACTCAGTTCAACTGTTCTAGCATTCACTCGATTGGGACGGTTTTCAGAACATTTTTCACTGTTTCATAAGTGATCATCCTTGCGCGCGACATTAGCGCCTTCACTGAGTGATTTATTGTGAGCGTATATCGCTCACTTTCTTTCCGTTGACCGTTGAAGCAAACACGGCCATCCCTCACCCTCTTTCATAATTCGAAGGTAGTCAGGCTTTGATCGTCGCGAGAGCATATTCGCTGAGCCCAGCGTGGAGCAGTGTCGCTGTTGTGCAGTGAGTTCCTGAAATATCCACCTAGACAGTGAATCGGCGAAGAGGTTTAGCGTATCGCAGTGTCTGTTCTACACCGGTGCCCAGTTCCTTCTACTTGCCCCCTCTACTGACCAGTATTTCTTTTCATTTTCCTAGTGCTTAGTTTTGAGTGGGCGAGTGAGTGTATTCTCCTTGTTATTTTGAATTCATTTTGAGACTCATTTAACGTAAATTTATTTAATTGTAATTAATAAATTTACAGTTCTTTTTTCTTTGAGCTTTATGTAATGTAAACTCGTGTTTTATTTCTCCACTTTTAGCTTATTTTAGTTGCCGCTCCTAGTTTGCACAAACGCTTTGTATTATTCATAACTGGCACTCAGGCCAGTACTTTTGTATTAAGCTTAAATCCGTTGTGCCTGCCAGGAGTTAATGCACCGCCAAGAACCTGTTTATCATTAATAGCATTAGTTATTGATTGTCAAGGGTGGAGTCACTTTCTCTAGAGGCTAACAGTACTAACAAACAGCACGCATGAGTAATTAGTTTCTGCCGTGTACTGTTGAGAAAGTTTATAAATTCTCGTTCTTAGAGAATCGGCGAAGTAAGCCGGCATAAAGTAAAACTTACTGCTTGATTTTCACAAGTCAATTCTTTGTCTCTATTGACAAGCAAACATTCAAAGCATTCTTAATACTTCATTCCACAACCCCCCGTGACATCTGGCGACCTCATTCCAGGATATTAACTCCTAGCTCTAAAGTTATTAATGAAATAATACTCACTCACTTATACTTAGGTATTTATCATGAAAGTCTATAGGCACTATCTTACTGATGATTACTGATTTTTTTAAATTTTCTTTCTTTACCAGTTTAACTAGATAAAACCGGTCACCACTAACCTGTGCCTATATTCTTTACTCTTGATTATTGGCATTTCTCTGCAATATAGCAGTCAGTACTTAGTCTTTAGTTCACTCAGACTCAGTTAGCATCATGACTACAAATATCTATGTACAGGAAGCTAAAGATATGGGGCTTAGCGACCCCGAAAACATCAAACATCTCTCGGTTTAGTTACGAGCAGCAACGTGACAATGATGCTCGTGAAAAGCATAGAATTCAACGCGAATACGAGAGAGAACAACGCGAATACAAGTGAGAACAACGTGAACATGAGCGAGAACAGCGCGAGGAACGTGAGAGAGAACGTCAACACGAGCAAAAACAACGCGAACTCGAGTTAGAACAACGTGAGAGAGAATGTCAACATGAGCAAAAACAATGAGAGAATGACAACACGAACGTGCCGAGCGCGAGGCACGTGAGACATGAACTTGAGATGCTGAGGCTCATGCGAGACTCCTTGGCTTCAGACACATCTGGTGCAGCTAATCCAAGCTCCACGAGTGCTCTCCCTGCACATGTTCTGGCGACCCCACACATCAAGCTTCCTCCATACAAGGAAGGCGAGGGAATCGAGCTATTCATAGCTCGTTTAGAAGACATGGCTCAGCTGTACCAGCTGGATGAGGCAGCTAAGCGGCTCCAGTTTCTTAGCTTGTTTGAGGGCCCTGCTCTCGATATTCTCCACAGAATAATTCGTGGAGACAATCTCACGTATGAGATGATAAAGGCCGCACTCATCAAAGCATACGGTCTCACAGTTGATGACGCCAAGAGTCAGTTTATGAGGGCGCATTTACAAGAAAAAGAGACTGCTGTTCAGTTTCTTGATCGGCTTACTGCTTACTTAGATGAGTGGATGGAGAAAGATGAAACTCCTTCCACGCGTGAGGGGATAATTGACCTTATGCTGCACATGCAGCTAGAAAAATCGTGGCCTGCTGAACTTATGGCTCAGCTTAAGATCTGCTAGGTAAGGGATGCCAGCCAAATGGTGGAGAAGGCTGATGCATTCTTCACTGCATATAGGTATCAAACTCGTAAGCAACACACGTGGAACAGGAAAGCTGACAAATCTGGGAAACCGTCTCAGACTGAACCCCAGCAACAAGGCCGTTCTCAGAATAATGACCAAGGTCCAAACAAACTGCAGAAGAAGGACCAGGGGCAAAATACCCAGAAATCTGAGTGGAAGTGGTACGACAAGCAGAACCCTAACCAGCAGCAGTACCGGTATTTCAAGCAGCAGAAGGGCAAGGACAAACCACGTAACCCTCAGTCAGGACAATCGACTTTAGTGTATCAGAGGCAGGATGCAAATACAGCCTTCATTCCACAACAAGTGCACAGTGGTGCCAACCACACCAGTATAGGTACTTCCCCACAGTTCACTAGCTCCCCAGCGACAGTGAACTCTCCATCTCAGGTGGTCAATGCTCCAACTTCTCAGATGGTGAGCATGACTCCTCAGGCATCAAGTTCTCAGGACGCCACATTTGCTGCATCGTTCGTTCCGCAGTCTCACCAATGACTGGCTGCTATCTCCTCAGACTCTTCCACCAGTAACACTGCCCTTCTTGTTCAGCCAGGGTTTGTGGGAGGTGTTTCTGTAAATGTCCTGAGAGATAATGGTTCCTTAGGTTGCACTGTTAAGCAAAGTTTAGTTTGGCCCAACGAGTACACAGGTAAGGAGATCCAAGTTAGACTTATTGATGGATCAGTGAGATTGCTCCCTGAGGCACGTATCCAGGTGGCATCTCCATTTTACCCTGGTACGACAGTCCCAGTTGTCATGCCAGGACCTTTGTTTGACCTTATCATAGGCAACATGGAAGGTGCCAAGTATAGTTGCACCATAGATGACGCTACTCAGACTTCGGCTGCAGTAACACGAGCCATGGCTGAGGCTCCAAACTGTGTCATCCGGTGACCATTGCATTGCCGCGAGATCTGATTTGTAGCCAAAATGTTGTCCAAGAACAACACTCTGACCCAACACTTGCTGCCATGCAGAAGAAACAAAAGGGTAGAGTGATAAAGTACTCACGGGGATGTCAAGCCAGGTTCCTTCACAAACAAGGACGACTGTACCGTGAGTCACGAACACCCCATGGCGAGGTTCAACTGCAGTTTGTCGTTCCCACTAAGTATCGCCAAGCGGTGTTAGAATGGGGTCATTGTTCAGCCTCATGAGATCACATGGGCAGAAGGAAAACCCAGGGCCATATCCGTGCTGACTTTTCTTGCCAGGAATGGGACAGGAAATAGATAGTTTTGTGCGTTCCTGCAATGTGTGTCTGCATACCACCAATCAGGGACATGTCCTTCCTGTGCCATTTGAATCTGCACCCATAGTCTCTGAAGCAGTTGAGAGTCGGGGCAGTGGTGATGTGGGTGCAGACCTGACGTCTCACCCATTGGCCCCACAGGACACATCATGTCCAGGGCCTGTACATACATATGTACTGTAGGTTAAGGGGGAAGTTCAAGAACCCCGCAGAGACAATCCGAGGCTATGTTTGAATTACCTTGTGGAACGTCTCAAGCTGTGGGCCTCTCTGAGGATTCCCAGAGAATGCACATTATCCACATGAGTGTTCACACCCACGGTGGGTGTTAAAATGTGACCTGCCCGAGATTGCGTAGGGATTCTCAGCTTGCCAATGTTAATCGTAAGTGTAGAGTTAGGTTAACCAGTAAAATGCCCATTCTGAGAGATTTGAGCAATCCAAGAACTGGCACGTTTCCTGGTTAATAACGTTAGGTTAACCAGTAAACTGCCCGTTCTCAGAGATTTGAGTAATCCAAGAACCAGCAATTTTCCTGGTTAATAATGTAGGTTAACCAGTAAACTACAGGGGTCATGAGAAACTTGTGAATCCAAAGACTACGTTTCCCGGTTTAATAATGTAAATAGTGTACTTTTTGTAACATAAGTACTGATTGCTAGGCAGAGAGAGAGAGAGAAATGACACTTTTGATGCTCCACCTTGATTCCTTTTGCAGGTGCAGCTGGCGGGTGCAGCATTGTCGTGCAGATCAGCTGATCATCCCTGTCACATGCTGCCGCCTCTTCTCTTCTGCCTCGTCGTCAGTATTTACTATCGATTTGTATTATAAAATTTTACACGTAGGCACAGTTACACCACAACTGTCATACCTACACCATGTATTACATACATCACGCTACTTAACAATTAGTTCTTAATGTAAATGTAGCGAACTTTTCACTCAGTACAGGATTTTTCACTGTCGTCACGGAGTTTTTTCCTCAATCTTGCTTCTATTAACGTAAATACGAGGTTTTTATGCGCATGGGGGACTGTGATTTTCTCCTGTAGCAGGATAGTACACACACCACAGTGTGAATCTCGTATGACTGAGTAAGGATTTATATGTATGTGTATCGATTTTTTTTTTTTTTTTAAGAAAAAAATTTGATTTTGATGGGGCGTAATGTCATGAATTTGCACGAGCGTATTTGTAGGTTCAAGACATTTTGTTTCAGTGTGAAAACCGCGAATTCTAGTGGAATTCCCACTGTGTATCACTCAGTTCAACTGTCCTAGCATTCACGCGATTGGGACGGTTTTCAGAACATTTTTCACTGTTTCATAAGTGATCATCCTTGCGCGCGACATTAGCGCCTTCACTGAGTGATTTATTGTGAGTGTATATCGCTCACTTTCTTTCCGTTGACCGTTGAAGTAAACATGGCCATCCCTCATCCTCTTTCATAATTCGAAGTTAGTCAGGCTTTGATCGTCGCGAGAGCAGGTTCGCTGTGCCCAGTGTGGAGTAGCGTCACCGTGTTAGGACTCCATATTATAATTACAAATCATAATAGATAGATAGATAAATAGATAGATAGACAGCTCTATGCGAGCCTGGGAATGAGAAATGATCTTGCAAGTTACACTGAGGAAAAGCTGACGCAGATTACGAAGTAGCCAGTAAGGAGATGATGCAGTTAGTTGTCAGCAATTCACCGGTGAACAAAGCCTTGTTGACCATACACACACATACTCACACACAGGCTTCTAGAACTTTCCAATCACAAGGAACACACGTGATACGTCTCCTGTTTCACCAGAATTTAGGAAAGAGAAGTCAGAAGGAAGCTAGCCATAGAACAGACAGGTCGCAGGGAGAAGGGCTTAGCAACTTGAGAGAGATACAGAGAGAGCGAGACAGGGAGATACCTCCCGGGACTCTACTTTATACTTCGCTCTGTGTGAGAGACTTGTTAATATTTCCAAGACAAATAAAAATAGTCCCATACTATACTTTACCTCTCCTGTCACTACATGACAAATGAGAAAGAAGATTATCTACTCACAAAGCTACTCAAGTGTAACAACCGCTCGTCCACAAGTCTAATATATATAACTTCTCTACAAGTAACTACAAAGTCTTTTATGACATTTGGTAGCAGCGAACGTATACGAACCTCGTCTACGAATCAATATTGAATTCCTACAAAATATCAAGATTGAAAACAAGAATACCTCTAACAACCAACAACTCACAAATAGCTCCTGACAGTTCTCTCCAACCCCCCCTCCGTCTCCCCAATCATCATGCTGATGCAGAGGTGAAGAGGTCACAGGACGCCTTGCAAGTAGTTTAACAATATATTGATACAAACAATCTTGCAACTTCTACGACGAACCAGCGAACTACAACCATCTACAATCAACTACAATTAACAACTCTACGAGTCATCTGTATAATCTTCTACACGCACCTACAAGTAGCGGCAGTCTTCATCCTACAACGAGTAAATCACAAGAGAAAAGGACCGAGAAAACATCGACAAAGAAAAACGGAACAAACAAACGAAGAGTGAGACACGACTCATAACCACCAGACCTCACCCTCCTCTCTCTGCTACATCCACCCAACTTCCACTGCTGACGCAGGAGTCAAGAGGTCAATACGACGAAGCAAATACCAAGTCCATATTCACAACTCATCTTACTCACTCGTCTTCACTCAAGTTACTCATCGCTACTCATTCACTCACCACAGCTACCAGTGTGGGAAGTCAACGTCATCATGCGTGCTTGCTGAAATGACACCAAGTCGGTCAACACACCACCTGCACCACCACTCACACCATTCCCACCACGGTAAAAATTAGTGAGTTACATAGTTACTTCATTTATACAATACACAGTGATAGACAATAAGCTTCTGCACAAACATATAAAACGTGCTGTATAGTTACAGCTTAAATACACATACTTACTTCAGTTATCTGCATAACTCAAACACTAAATAATCACCAACAATAAATATTCTACACTGTATATATTCATTCATTTATTATAACATTTATTTACTACCAACGAGTGTTACCATTTATACCTACATAAAATACGTGTTTCATACATACAGCTATACATTATTATATCTACAAAGTAATAAAGAAAATATACCATCACAGTTACTCAGTGAGCGATTAAAAGAACTGTATTAAACATTTATTAATTAAAACTACCTAGTGGAAACATATAAATTAAGTTACAAGGTAAACTAGAGAAAAAAAAATGGCCAACACAAATGACGTTAGCAAGAGTGAACATCTTCAACACAATCGTGAAGACAATGATTTCCACACAGTGCTGACACACATATTACCCACGATAGGTACAAGTGAACAACAGATCAGTGTACATAGTTAATACAGTATATAGTGTATATATATATATATTTTTTTTTATAAAATAACAAAATATGGGACTATATAATATCATTTTCAATAATACCTGTGCATTATAAACTAAACCTTAAAAAAGGGTCCCAAGGAAATTAGCCAGCAATTATGCAACCTCGAGCAACACCGAAAAAAAGTAGACAAACGAAGAAAAACAAACTATAGAAAATCAATACATACAAAAAAAAAAAAAAAAAAAAAGTAAGAAAGAAAAAAGAGAGAGATAGAGTAAGATCACATAACAAACAAATGAAAATAAGTGTAAGTGTTACTACATATGCCAAAATACCACATAAACTACAAACGATATGTAACAATTATGTAACTGTAATTATTATAATTATGTAACGACAAACGATTGCATTATGTTACATTTGCTACAATTATGTAACTACAAACGATATGTAACAATTATGTAACTCCATATTATAATTATGTAACGACAAACGATTGCATTATGTTACACTTACTACAATTATGTAACTACAAATGATATGTAACAATTATGTAACGACAAACGATTGCATTATGTTACACTTGCTACAATTATGTAACTACAAACAATATGTACCATTTATGTAACAGTTGCATTAACAAGATGTAACTTTTATGTAACTTTAACTACAATTATGTAACTACAAACAATATGTACCATTTATGTAACAGTTGCATTAACAAGATGTAACTTTTATGTAACTTTAACTACAATTATAAGGCCAAGACACTACCACAATGTTAGTACAATATTATAAGTCATACAACTATAGCACAATTCTGTATTTTTTTATTTTAATGCGAGGAAGAAGGAACCAAAGGCCATGAGCCCGCAGTAACAGTTCCCTCCAAGAGAAAAACAAAATACAATAGAGAGCCAAATTCAAGATCCGATCATTTTGAGATGCCTGGACACACTGCGTTTGAAAGACTGGAGATCATAGGCAGCAGGAAATACAGACAGAGGGAGACAGTTCCAGAGCTGACCTGTTGCATAAATGAAAGACTGGGAGTAATGGTTAACTCTTGCATTAGAGAGTT
The DNA here is from genome assembly GCF_032717465.1 of Coenobita brevimanus. Classification (NCBI taxonomy): domain Eukaryota; kingdom Metazoa; phylum Arthropoda; class Malacostraca; order Decapoda; family Coenobitidae; genus Coenobita; species Coenobita brevimanus. The sequence goes on along the minus strand of NC_137062.1, from coordinate 5,583,111 downwards.
GGACAGAAAAGGGATGAGAGTTTGCTGCCAGACGGGTGCTACGCGCCCGTCGTAGAGGCGGAGGAATGCAAGCAGATAGTTCAGAGGAGCAGTGACCATTAAAGTAGCGATAGAAAAGAGATAAAGATGCAACAGTGCGGCAAAGAGACAGAGGTTGAAGGGAGTCAGTAAGAGGAGGAGAGTTAATGAGACAAAAAGCCTTTGACTCCACCCTATTGAGAAGAGCTGTATGTGGGGAGCCTCCCCACACATGAGAATTGTACTCCACACAAGGGCGGATAAAACCCCTGTATAGAGTCAACAATTGTGCAGGGGTAAAGAAAGAGCGGAGTCGGCTTAGCACACCCAATCTCTTGGAAGCAGATTTTACAAGAGATGTAATATGATCTTTCCAAGATAAGTCCCGAGTAAATGAAACCCCAAGCATGTTCAAGGATGATGCAGGATTAAGCTGAATATTATTAAACATTAGTGGTTATACCTGTGGAAGATTTTGTCGGGCTGATAGGTGTAAGAACTGAGTCTTAGATGCATTAAAGACAACCATATTATTTTTACCCCAGTCAGAGATACGAGCCAAGTCAGACATTAGGTGTGCCATAGCCTCATCCCTTGTTTCTTGAAGTAACTGTTGAGATGGGCGTTGCGGGAACCGAATGGAAAGGTGAAGGGTGGAGTCATCAGCGTATGAGTGGATAGGGTTAGATGTACAGCTTGGAAGATCATTGATGAATAAAAGGAAGAGAGTTGGTGATAGGACAGAGCCCTGAGGAACACTACTGTTGATAGATCTAGGAGAAGAACGATGGCCGTCTACAACAGCGGCTATAGAACGACCAGAAAGGAAGCTAGCGATGAAGGCACAGATAGAAGGATAGAAACCGTAGGAGGGCAGTTTGGAAATTAAAGATTTATGCCAGACTCAATCGAAAGCCTTTGAGATGTCAAGTGCAATGGCAAAGCTTTCGCCAAAGTCCCAAAAGGAGGATGACCAGGAGTCTGAAAGGTAGGTGAGAAGATCGCCAGTGGAGCGTCCCTGACGGAACCCATACTGACGATCGGAAAGAAGGTTGTGATAGGAAAGATGTCTTAAAATTTTTCTATTAAGGATTGACTTGAAAACTTTTGAAATACAGGACGTTAAAACAATTGGACGATAGTTGGAGGGTTGGGAGTGGTCACCCTTCTTTGGGACTGGCTGAATGAGAGCAAACTTCCAGCAAGAAGGAAAGGTGCAAGTTGACAGATAAAGGCGAAAGAGTTTGCCTAGGGAGGGTGTAAGCACAGAAGCACAGTTCTTGAGAACAACAGGAGGGACCTCATCAGGCCCATATGCCTTGTTAGTACTGAGGCCAGTGATGGCAGAAAATACATCAACTGAAGAAATTTTAATGTCACCCATGAGGAAGTCAGAGGGGGGAAGTGATGGAGGAACAGCACCGGAATCGTCTAAGGTGGAATTGGAGGAGAAAGTCTGTGCGAAGAGATCTGCTTTATCAGTAGAAGAAATAGCTACAGAACCATCAGAGTAGAAAAGAGGAGGGAAGGATGATGAGGTAAAGTTGTTAGAAAGATTTTTGGCAAGGTGCCAGAAGGAGCGGGAAGAATTCGAGTTGGAGAGTTGAGAGCATTTAGTATGGATGAAATTATTTTTAGTAGAGCGAAGAACAGAACTTAGCACGATTCCGGGCAGAAACGTAAAGATGATGTGATTCAGGGGTGGGTTGGCTCCGGTACCTTTTGTAGGCCTTCTCCTTGTTGCGGACAGCATTAGAACAAGTATCATCATACAAGTTAGGTGAAATATTAGACATTACTAAAGTGATAACTCAATATGTAATGTATAACCTAGCAGTATTACCATTTCACAAGTATATGTGTATGTCTGTTATACATACACATCTCAAAAAATGTATACAACTTGTTTAAAATGTAATATTACTGGATAATTGCTATTTACTATGAATATTATATGTATACAATATTCATACAATTATGTTACTTTTACAATATTATGTATTTCACTTAATTAGCTTATAAGTTCATTATAATGTGTATATAATATGTATTAATATGTTATGACTATTAACTGTTGATGGTACGCCATTTTCGTGTGACCGAGCATATGTTAGGACTCCATATTATAATTACAAATCATAATAGATAGATAGATAAATAGATAGATAGATAAATAGATAGATAGACAGCTCTATGCGAGCCTGGGAATGGGAAATGATCTTGCAAGTTACACTGAGGAAAAGCTGACGACAGATTACGAAGTAGCCAGTAAGGAGATGATGCAGTTAGTTGTCAGCAATTCACCGGTGAACAAAGCCTTGTTGACCATACACACACATACACACATACTCACACACAGGCTTCTAGAACTTTCCAATCACAAGGAACACACGTGATACGTCTCCTGTTTCACCAGAATTTAGGAAAGAGAAGTCAGAAGGAAGCTAGCCATAGAACAGACAGGTCGCAGGGAGAAGGGCTTAGCAACTTGAGAGAGAGACAGAGACTTGTTAATATTTCCAAGACAAATAAAAATAGTCCCATACTATTCTTTACCTCTCCTGTCACTACATGACAAATGGGAAAGAAGATTATCTACTCACAAAGCTACTCAAGTATAACAACCGCTCGTCCACAAGTCTAATATATATAACTTCTCTACAAGTAACTACAAAGTCTTTTATGACAACCATTGTACAGCGGGTTCCAGAAATATCCACCTAGACGGTGAATTGGCGAAGAGGTTTAGCGTGTCACAGTGTCTGTTCTACACCGGTGCCCAGTTCCTTCCGCTTGCCCCCTCTACTGACCAGTATTTCTTTTTGTTTTCCTAGGTATAAGTGCTTAGTTTTCAGTGAGCGAGTGAGTGTATTCTCCTTGTTATTTTGAATTCATTTTGAGACTCATTTAACGTAAATTTATTTCATTGTAATTAATAAATTTACAGTTCTTTTTTCTTTGAGCTTAATGTAATGTAAACTCATGTTTTATTTCTCCACATTAAGCTTATTTTAGTTGTCGCTCCTAGTTTGCACAAACGCTTTGTATTATTCATAACTGGCACTCAGGCCAGTACTTTTGTATTAAGCTTAAATCCGTTGTGCCGCCAGGAGTTAATGCACCGGCAAGAACCTGTTTATCATTAATAGCATTAGTTATTGATTGTCAAGGGTGGAGTCACTTTCTCTAGAGGCTAACAGTACTAACAAGCAGCACGGATGAGTAATTAGTTTCTGCTGTGTACTGTTGAGAAAGTTTATAAATTCTCGTCCTTAGAGAATCGGCGAAGTAAGCCGGCATAAAGTAAAACTTACTGCTTGATTTTCACAAGTCGATTCTTTGTCTCTATTGACAAGCAAACATTCAAAGCATTCTTATTACTTAATTCCACATCCCCCCGTGACACATCTCTCTCCCTTAATTTACAGTTCATTTAATCTTTGCCAGGCCTTTCATCTCTCCGTCTCAAATTCCATCTTACGCTGCCTTTCTTTCTTCTGTTGTTCTGTCCTCTCTTTCTCTGTCCTTCTCCTTTTCTTCTCAGTTTGTCTCTTTCTTTTCCTTTTTATTTCTCCTTTCTAGTTTTCTTTCGGTCGCCATTCCTTCTTCACTGTATCACAGCAATAAAACTACAAGGGAAATAAGAGCCAGGGTGAAGTAAGGTGGAGCGGCATGAAATACTAACAAAGGTGACGAGCTCAATCCCATTCAAATGATGCTTCTTTTCTTATTCTTATTTTTCTTTCACTTTTTTTTTTTTTTTCCTGTCACATTCCTTTTTCTTTTCTTTCTTCTTTCTTTCCTTTTTTTTTTTTTCCACATATCTGACCTTCGTTTTCTCTCGTTTGGCTTTTTATTACCTTGCTTTATTCCTTTCTCCGTTTTATCTCCTTTTCATTCCTCTCTCTTTCTTACTTTCTCTTATCCACCTCCCAGTCCTTGCAGATTTTTTTACTTTATAATATATATATATATATATATATATATATATATATATATATATATAAATTAATTTCTATACTGCTTTATCCCAATTTGCCTTTTTTCTTAATGCTGTTCTTTTCCTCACCCAATTTTTTCTTCTCTCTCCTATTTCATTCTTATTTTTCCTATTACGTCAGAGCATCGCAAGCTATAAAATGATAGGGGAGTCGAGATAAAATAATATTATCATCATCGTAGTGATCTACTGCATACCACCATCATCATCATCACCATCATCCATACAATTTACATCATACTCGTCATATGTAACCTACATCACCATCATCATATCCATCAACATCATAATCTATTAAATAATCTGTGGTGTATCACAATCATCACGCACTAACACCATCACCACCAACATCATCATTATTATCATTATTATTCAAGCAATAACACTATATACGTCATTTGTAACATGCATCACTAACGCGTAATCATAGCCATCATCATCATCACTATCGTCATCAGCGGATAACTACCAGCATTAGCTACGTTAGATCACAACCACCACTATATTACAGCATCACAAACCACAAGAGAGGTAGGAGGCGAGATGAAGTAAGGTGCAGGGGCCTGGAACTCTGTTACACTTGTACTGAGTTCAAACCTTCACCCGCGGCCTCATGAAGTCTCCATTTCTTTAGTTCCCTCTTCCTTTCCTTGATCTTTTTCTTTTTCTGTGTTTCCCTTTCTCACTTTCATTCTTGTCTCAGTTTTTCTTTCCTTTTCATTCCATTGTTCTTACTGTTCCCTTCCTCTTTCATATTTTCAGGTATATTCTCTTTTTTAGAGGGTTTATGCTCCTTCCATTTCTTATGTACTGCTCTTTGACGTTTCTGTCTCCTCACTTTTTTCCATTACATTCTCCTTTTCCTCATCACTTGTTTTTTCTTTCTTTTATTTTTTTTTGGCCTTGCTCTCTCCACTGACACCGTAAGGAACAGGAGAGGTAAGATGCAAGATGAAGTAAGGTGGAGCGGTCTGGAACTCCAATACACCTGTACCAACTTAACACCTTACTGTTTCACTTGATTTTCTTTCTTTTTCCTTGTCTTTCTTTCCTTCTCATTCATTTCATGTTTTGCTTCTTTTTCGTTCTCCATATCTTCTTGTTTCTTACTGTTTCCTTCATTCTTTCCATTTCTTTTTTTTTCTGTCAATTCCTTTCCCTTGTTCTCCATTCTTTCTCCTTTACATTCCTTCTATTTTCTTCTCTCTCTCTCTCTCTCTCTCTCTCTCTCTCTCTCATTTTTTCACTATATATTGCAGCAACAATTGTGAGAAGTAGGAGCCAACGTGAAGTAAGGTGGAGCGGCCTGGCACTCAAATATACGAGTAGGAGTCTGGAGTTCCACCCTCAACATCAGGATGCTCCTTTATTGGTCTATCTTTCTTATATCATATTTTCTTTCTCCTTTCTTTTTTTTGTCCATACTATTTTTCGTTCATCTTCTTCTTTCATTTATTCTCCTTTCCATAGCATCTTTTTCCTTTGCATCTATTTATATTCCTTTCTCTATTATAGTTTCTTCATTTTAACGTTCTTTTAAATTGATCATACTTTTATTTTACTCGCATAATTTCTTTTTCTCTGATGCTCACTTTTTTTTCATTGTATTACAGAATCATAAGTTACAAGAGAGGTAGGAGGCGACAGTAGGTAAGGGTATCATCATCCGTGCTAACCTATTGGACATCATCATATTCACCATCATCACGACAGCTGCTATTATCATTATTACCATCATGATTGTCCATAACGGAATCTGTTATCATCTAAACCACCCTAGGTAACCATTACCATCATTACAATCATCACAACTTAGCTGTGTAACCATCAGCATCACCATTATTACTGTCATCATCATCATCACTATCACCACCACCATTAGCTACATAAGAGCAAAGCCACCACCATACCACAACATCATAAGCTACAAGAGAGGTAGGAGGAGAAACGAAGCAAGGTGCAGCGGCCTGGCACTCTAGTGCACCTGGGCATAATCTACCGACATCGACCATCTTCACTACGATGACTTAATGTAGATTTTATTCTTGGCATCACGATAATATTTTATTCAGGTAAGATCCTCCTAGAAGAGCAGGTGTTAATGTAGACGATACCCAACCCCTCCAGTTACAAAAGTCTGTCATAACCTGTGTGAAATCATCTGCAGATTGGAAAAATAATATAAAAAGTGATGAGGAGTTGAGACCGGCAGAGTCGAGAGACTTGGGACTCTGCACCAGAGGCACGGAGCTCAAAACTGGACGGGAATCTCCTTTTTCTTTTTTTGCCATTATTATCCTCCTGGCCACCACCAAAACCACAACCACCGCCATTATCATAATAACAATCATCATCATCATCATCAGAGCCGATTGATATCATTATTCAGCATCACTGACACCATCATCATTATACGTGTGTAGATTTTTTTCCAACGCCACTGCCACCATCATCAACATTTTTCTTAAGCATTTTTTTTGCTTCATTTTCTTTCTTCCATTTAAAAAAAATATTTTTCCTTATTCTTATTGCTTTCTTTTCTTCATCCCCTTTTTTTCTGCTGTCCTCTTGTTACCTTTCATATATTTTCCATTCATAGAGCCATTTCTTTCATTTTCTTTCTATTTTCACTAGTTAATTTCATTATCTTTCATTTGTTTTTTCTTATATTCTCTCTTTTGCTTCTCTCTTCTCTCTTCATTATATCACAAGCTACAGGCGACGTAGGTGAAATGAAGTAAAGTAATTGTCATAATTACTAACCTCATCACCACCATTACCACTACACAATCATCATCATCGTCATCATCATGATCATCATCAATGTTAAAATTATATCTTAACAGTTATCATTATCATCCAAACCAGCCGCCATCACTACCACTTTCATTACAACCAACACCATAAGCATTATTCACACAAACATTATTAACATCATTATCCATTCTCTGATTGTTTAATCATAAAAAATAACCTACATCATCATCGACACCACCATCACCATTAGCTACATTATATCTAGGCCACTGCTATAGCTCGTCCTCCTTAACTTGGCAAAGATTTTCGTAATTTTACAGAGTATTTCCCGCACTCTTCATGAATGCGACCATATTATAGAGTCCTTTGTTACAGATGGAGATACCCGTACAGCAATATTAGGCGATGGTAAATTGTACAGAGTATAGCAAGATATCCAGTGCCAATCTCTTGCTCTAGCTCTGAGTTAGTGATTGAGAGAGATGGTTATTTTGCGCCATGTTTATATAGACAGAGTATTGTACTATATCGTGCTCTTTATCCCTTGTTATAGCTCAGCAATCAAGACGGAGAGATGGCAGTTTTAGGCCAAGGTAAAATGGGCGGAGTATTAAAGCATTATAAACACCCAGGGAGGCAGGAGGCGATATGGAGATAGGTAAAGCAGCTTGGCACTTCTATACCTGTCTACACCTCCACATCATACCTTTACTCTTCCTATTTTACTTTATGCTGTTTTCTTTCATTTTTTTTTTCTTCTCTATTCTTCTTTCTCTTTGTCATTTCTGTCTTGCTCTTTTCCCTTCATTCTACATTTCATATTCTGCATCATTGTCATCTTTCTTTTCTACTGTTTTCTAAATTTCCTTCTTTGTTTCCCCTTTCCTTTGTTGTCTGTCAGTTCCTTTGTTTATTCTTTTTCTTTTTCCCTGTCGTTCATTTTGTTTCGCTTCCTTTCTCTCATGTATCATTATTTTGCTCACTCCATCTCTTTATTAATTTCTACCGTCTTTCATCACTAAATTGCAACAAAAAAGCAACAAGTGAAGTTGGAGCCAAGGTGAACTTAGTAGGGTGGAGCCACCTAGAACACAAACAAAAGTTTTTAGAATTCCATCTTCTCTGTTAGCTCATTTTCTTCTTTTTCTTCCATTCCTTCATTCTCTTTTCCTCCCTTTTCCGCTTTTTGTCCCTTGTTCTTGTTCTCCATCTTCAAACTTTTCTTTTTATATTTCTTAGTCCTTTAGTATTTTATTATTCTTTCATCTTTTAATTTTTTAGCCTCTCACTTTTTTCCCTGCCTTTTAAAGGAGTACACTCCATTCTTGTTTATATATTATTAATTTTCTCCTTTTTCCTTCCCTTTGTATTATTTCATTCTTCTAACTCTTTTTCATTTTGTCTCCTATTCCTTATTGTTGTATTTCACATCCTTGCTTGCCTGTGGTTGATGTGTCTGCTCGGCAAACAGGCTGGGGCTGTTCAGCAATAACAAAAATAACAGCAACAGGGAAGACTAAACGTTCTACTTCTCCTTATCCAATACACCGCAGCATCATCGGCTTTAAGAGAGGTAGGAGGTCAGGTGAAATAATGCTGTTCTCGTAGGCACTAATGTTTTGTATATCATTATTACCACCACCACCACATTAATCATCACTTTCACCATGATCATCATCACAATAATTATCCATACAATTATAGTCATTAAAATAAAAATTAGCCTAAATCATCACCACCAACACTAACACCACCACAGTCATCATTATCGTACTTGTAACACCTCGAACACAAGGCACATTACATCAAAGCCACCACTGTATTGCAACATCACAAATTACAGTTCGTCTCAGTTTTCTCCTGCTTATTTTCCTTCTTTCCCAGTGTCCATCTTTAAATTCCTTTCTTTCTTTTTTGTCCTTAATTTTACTGTTTTTCTCCTCTTCATTTCTTCTGTCTCTTTTCTTTCTTGTCATCTTTCTATTTTATTTCGGTGTCCTTCCTTTCTTCACTATATTACAGCGATAAAACTACAAGAGAGGCAGGAGCCAAGGTGATGTAAGGTGGAGCGACCTGAGATTCCAACAAAGATGTCTCGAGTTGCACCCAGTAAAGATATTGGCTCCTTTTTTTTTTTTTTTTTTTTTTTTAAATTTCCTCGTAGTTCCTTTTCTTTCTTTATATTAGTGTTTATACTCCTGATGTGTTTTACTGTGTTTTCTTTCGTTGCGCTTTTTTTTTCCTTCTCTCTTCTTGCTTACTTCTTATTCCCCTTTCCTTACTAGTTTCTTTTAATCCTCTTCTGCTACGTTTTTCCACTCCATCTCTCATTCAGTACCAGTTTTTTAAATCTTTGGCTTTTTTTCGTTTTTCCTGCATGTCTCAGTTCCTATTATTCTTATCTTATTTCCTCCCTTCTTCACCTTTCCGTCTTCCTCTTCCTTTTTTTTTTTTTTTTTTCATTTTCATTACGTTACTACATAACAAGCACAAAGAGGTGTGACAGGTGAGATAAAATTAGGATATTATAGTCAGTATTAACATATTGTATTTAACCATCAACATCACCACCATAACTATCGCCGTCTCTATCATTATCATTATCATAGTCATATATATCATGATTATAAACACCTTCATCACTGTGATGATCATCACAACCACCACTCCGTCACAACCACACAGCAGTAGCATCATCATCACTATTATCACCAACACCGTCAGCTACATCAGATCAAAGCCACTACTATATTACGGCATCACAAGCTACAAGAGAGGCAGGAGACAAGATGGAGTAAGGTGGAGTGGCCTGGGACTACTGTATGTGTACAGAGTTTAACCTTCCTCCCTTCCATATTACACTTGCCTTTTCCATTGCGGCGTTTTTTCTCCTCCTGCATTCCTTATTGCTTTAGCTCTATTTTCTTTCTGCATTCCTCATATTTCCATTCTTTACTTCTCCCTTTCTCACCCTTTCCTCCTTCTTCCATAATATAACATCACAGTTTAAAAAGGAGGTAGGAGACGAGAAGAAGTAAGGTAGCAGTCTGTCGCTCTGCGTCAGTCGTTCCACGTTCAGACTTTGCCATAGATATCTTCCGTTTATTTTTCTTTAGTGACTTCGTTTTATCCTTTTGCTATATGTCACGGGGTTTTTAAAATAAATGCAATTATTAAATGATAATGTTCAATAATACTGTAGAGCAGGGACAATGAATTGTCTTGCTAAATCAAGCAATGATTACTTTATGCCGGCCCGCTTCGCCGACTCTCAGAACAAGAATTTATAAACTTCCTCAACAGTACACAGCAGAGACTAATTACTCACAATTGCTGTTGATTAGTACTGTTAGCCTCTGGAGAAAGTTACTTCACCCCTGACAATAAATAACTAATACTATTAATAATATTAGGTTCTTGCGGATGCGTTAACTCCTAGAAGGCACAACAGATTTTAAGCTTAATACAACAAGACTGGCCTAAGTACCAGTTATGAATAGCAAAGCGTTTATGCTAGCTAGGAGCTATAAGGGAAATAAGCTTAATTATGTAGAAATGAAACACGAGTTTATATTATATTAAGCTCAAAGAAAAAGAACTGTTAAATTTATTAATTACAAAGGAGCAAATTCAACGTTACATCTCAAAGTGAATTAAAAAATATGAGATAGCACTCACTCGCTCACTCAGAAGCTAACCTCTTAAACCTAGGAAAATACGAAAAGGAAATACTGGTCAATGTAGCGTATCACCAAGGAAGGGTGGGAGCCTGGAGAACCGTAGTCTAGTGGAGTCTGGGTGCTAGATGACCTCTCTCACTCTCACTACTGGAGCACAGAACCACACTCTGTCACGACAGACAAAAGACTCATTCAAATACGAGGTATGGGGTAATGCACAGGCCAGCGGAAGAAGGCGTGGCCAACGGTTGAGGCAAGCAGGGGCGAACAATAAAGAAACAATAATATTGCTCAGTAGAGCACTTAATGAAGCGCATTAGATCGGTCACTTTTGAAACAGTGACGAATGTTTTGAAAAAAGTATACCACCGAAATGGAGAGGGAAATGGTTAACTGAACGATACACAGTGAGTTTTCCACTAATAGTTCGTGGTTTCTCACAAAAGGAAAATGTCGCGAATTTGATTCGTGACATTACGCCCCTACAAAATGAAATTTTTTCCTTATGGGAAAAATTTGTGGATATATATATATATATATATATATATATATATATATATATATATATGTACACATCCTAACTCATTCACACAAGATTCACACTGTAGTGTGTGTGCTATCCTGCTACAGGAGAAAATCACTATCGCCAGTGAGCGTAAAAAACTCGTATTTACGTTAATAGAGGCAAGCTTGAGGGAAAAAACTCCGTGACGACGGTGAAAATCCTGTACTCAGGTCAAACTGAGCGCAAGTTTGCTACATTTACGTTGACAACTAATTGTTGTGTAGCGTGGTGTATGTGATACACGGTGTAGGTGTGACAGTTGTAGTGTAACTGTACCTACGTGTAAAATGATACAGTAATAATTAATATGGTGATGACGAAGGCAGAGGAGAAGAGGCAGCAGCGTGCGGCAGACGATCAGCTGGCCCGCACAACAAAACTGCTACACCCATCACTGTGCCTGCAAAATCAATTAAGGTGGAGCATCAAAAGTGTCAATGAGACAAAAATTCTTATTACATTACAATTAGTCTCTCTGCCTAGCAATCAGTACATGCTACGAAAGGTATGCTCTAGCTGAAAAATACGAGTGACAGCCTAAGCTTCGTACATTTGAAGTCGCCATTAATTTATTAGGTACATTATTAACCAGGAAACGTAGTCCCTGGACGCCGTTGGTCTCAAGGACTCGTGTAGTTCACTGGTTAAACTTAACTCTACACTTACGATTAGTGTCGGCAAGTTGAGAATCCTTATGCAAACTCAGGCTCGTGTGTCCTCAGACACAGCCTCGGACTGCACACGGGTCCTCAACCTCTGCCTTAACCTAGTGCCTATGTTAATATCAGGGAGCTGAGAATCCTTGTGCAAACTCGGGCTCGTGTGTCCGCAGACACAGCCTCGGGTCGCCTCTGTGGGGTTCTCTCTCGAACTTCCCCTTTAACCTACAGTACTTATATTAATATCGGGGAGCTGAGAATCCTTGTGCAAACTCAAGCTCGTGTGTCCGCAGACACAGCCTCGGACTGCACATGGGTCCTCAAACTTCCCCCCTTTAGCCTAGAGTATACATGTATATACAATATCGGGGTAGCTGAGAATCCTTACGCAAACTCGGGCTCGTGTGTCCGCAGACACAGCCTCGAGTCGCCTCTGTGAGGTTCTCGAACTTCCCCCTTAACTTATGGTACATATGTATGTACAGGCCCTGGACATACTGTGTCCTGTGGGGTTAACGGGCGAGACGTTCGCAATTGCTGGTACACTTTTAACTGGGAACCAGGCTGGTCCTTGGATTACTCAAATCTCTGAGGACACCTATCTTACGGAACCCACCATGCAACAGTTGCCCGTGTTAGTCAGCAGTTAGCAGGCAAGACATCAGGTCTGCACCTACGTTATCACTTCCCTTGATGTATCTCACAACAAGGTTAAACTGCTGTAAATACAGTGTCCAGCGTGTCAATCTTGCATTAGCCGTCTTGGTCGTGCTAAGACTAGTGAGTGGCATATGATCAGTTTCCAGAGTGAATGGTGCCCCAAATAAATAGTAATAATATTTTTTAATACCATCAACCACAGGCAAGAGTTCCTTCTCAACAGTACTGTAATTCCTCTCGGCGGGTTTTAACCTACGGCTGTGGTATGCCAGTGGAAAGATTCCACCTTCCGATTCCTGCATCAATACGGCACCTACTCCATCTTGTGAAGCATCAGTGCGCAATATGAAAGGTTTATTGGAATCAGGCAACTGCAAGATAGGCTCCTTGCATAGCATATTCTTGAGGGTGGCAAAAGATCTCTCTTGCGCTTCTCCCCATCTGATGGTGTTTGGAGCATGTTTCTGTAGTGTCTCGTACAACGGCTGAGCAATGAGGGCAAAGTTGGGGACAAAACTCCTATAATACCCCACTAGGCCGAGGAATGCCCTAACCTGTTTCTTGGTCACGGGTCTTGGGATGTCCTTAGCCTTTCTAATCTTATCACCCTGACACCTGCAGTGATTGTTGCCAACGATATGTCCGAGGAACTCCACCTCACTGTGCGCAATTTTACACTTGATAGGCTCCACAGTCATGTTGAAACTCTGGAGTCTACTGAAAACGACTTCCAAGAGTCTGAGGTGCTCCTCCAACGTGGCAGAATGAATGAGAACATCGTCAACGAACATTTCTACTCCTACGATACCATGGAGCACTTGTCTCATGGCACGATTAAATACTGCTGGGGAATTGGTAAGTCCAAACGGTAGGACTTTATACTGGTACAACCCCCTAGGAGTAGCAAAGGCAGTGAACTGACGACTCGCAGGATGAAGGGGAATCTGGAAGAATCCCTTCACTAGATCGAGCTTCGTGAAATATCGTGACCCTGCCAGCTTAGAGAAGATGGCAATATGATCACCCATTGGCTCAGCATCCACTTTGGTGATTGCATTTAGCCTCCTATAATCGCCACAAATCCTGACTCCACCAACTTTCTTGCGAACTACTACCATCGGACTACAGTAAGGAGATGAGGACTTTTTGAAAATGCCTGCAGTCTCCATGTCGGCAATTTCCTTGTCACTGCGTCCTGTAGTCTCATGGGAATCGGATATGGCTTAACCTTTATGGGAGCATTGCTGGTCAACTCAATTTTATGACACGAAACTTTGCAAGTCTAGGTTGGTCTGAGAAGACATCAGCATACTGACAGAGCAGTAACCTTAAGGCATTTTGGTCTCCTACTGCTAAGTCAGAGTTAAGTAGGACATCTCCAACAGTCTCCTCCTGGTGAGACTGAACGGTTAAGGGCTCGTCATCATGGTCATCAGCTGGGATCACCGCAGCTGCCCCGGTTTCTTCCAGTGGCTGGTCACTATCATCAGCTACTCGTAGGCCAGTCTTCTCGGGGTCTGACTCATGATAAGCCTTCAACATGTTAATGTGGAACCTTTTGGGAAGATTCCCCATCCAAATTATGTAGTTGAGGTCTGAAATGCGCTCTACTACATCAAATGGACCCTCCCACTGCGCCAACAACTTGTTCTGGGCAGTGGGGAGTAATACCAAACACTTATCGCCTGGACTAAACTTCCGAAGTTTTGCCTTCTTATCATAATAGGCTTTCTGAACTTCGCGCGCCTTGATCAATTCTTCCTTAGCTAACTTGCATGTCGACTGGAGGCGGTCAGCTAGATCAAGGACGTAGGTGTAGGTGGTCTTGACTTCAGGGTCAGGTTCTTCGTCGTCCCACAACTCGGCAAGGACTTGAAGTGGGCCCCGGACCGACCTTCCATACACCAGTTCAAAGGGTGAGAATTTCAATGAATGCTGTGGGGCTTCTCAATAAGCAAATAGAAGAGGAGCAATGAACCGCGGCCATTCCTTTGGCTGTTCGGCGGTCATGTGCCTCAACATCTTCTTGAGAGTCCCATTGAACCTCTCACACAACCCGTTACACATGGGTTGATACAGCGTAGTCCGTAAGCCTCGGATGGACAGCAACCTGAACTCTTCGTTCATCATTGCTGAAGTGAACTGCGAAGCCCGGTCGCTTAAGACATCCTTAGGGATACCTACATGACAGAACACTTCAATTAATGCCTCAGCAACAGTGACGGCCTCTATATTCTTAAGGGCCACGGCTTCAGGCCACCATGTGCTGAAATCAACAATAGTGAGGATATACTTTGATCCATCACTAGCCCTAGGGGAGATTGGCCCAACTATGTCAACTGCTACTCTCTCGAACGGTTCAGAGATTATGGGCATTGGTTTCAATGGCGCAGGACGGACACGTCCCCGGTCAGTGGTACACTGACATACATCACAGGAACGTAAGAGCCTAGTTATTTCCCTTCCCATTCCTGGCTAGAAAAAGTCAGCATGGATGCGGTCAGAGGTCTTCTTTTGACCCATGTGACCTCCCATCGCTGAACAATGACCTAATTCAAACACTGCTTGGCGATACTTTGCAGGAACGACAAACTGCAGTCGAGCCTCACCCTGGGGTGTCTGTGACTCACAGTACAGCCGTCCTCGCTTACGAAGGAACCTGGCTTGTCCTCCCCGTGAATACTTAATCACTTTACCCTCCAGCTTCTTATGCACTGAGGCAAGTGTTGAGTCAGTCTGTTGCTCTTGGACAACATCTTGACAACAAATCAGATCTTCCGGCGCTGTGATGGTCAACGGAGTGACGCGATTTGGAGCCTTGGCCATGGCTAGTGTTACCGCAGCAGCCGAAGTCTGAGTAGCAATATCTACAGCGCAACTATTTTTGACGCCAGGTATGTTGCCTATAATGAGGTCAAATAAAGGTTCTGGCATGACAACTGAAGCTGTCAGGCCAGTGAAAATGGAGATGCCACCTGGATACGTGCCTCAGGGAACAATCTCACCGATCCATCAATAAGTTTAACTTGGATCTATCGACCTGTATACTCATCAGGCCGAACTAAACTCTGCTTAACAGAGCAACCTGAGGAACCATTATTCCTCAGAACATTTACAGAAACACCTCCCACAAACCCTGGCTGAACAAGAAAGGAAGTGTTGCTGGTGGAAGGGTCTGAGGAGGTAGCAGCCAGTCATTCATGAGATTGCGGAACAACCGATGCAGCAAACGTGGCGCCCTGAGAACTAGGTGTCTGAGGAGTCATACTCACCATCTGAGGAGGTGGAGCATTGACCACCTGTGGAGGAGAGTTCATGGTCGGAGGGGGACTCGTGAACTGTTGGGAAGTACCTGTACTGGTAGAGATGACACCACCATGTGCTTGTCGTGGAATGAAGGCTGCGTTTGCCTCCTGCCTCCGATACACTAATTGACCTGACTGAGGGTTACGTGGCTTGTCCTTGTATTGCTGCTGCTGCTTGGGGAACTGCTGCTGGGTGGGGTGCTTGTTGTACCACTTCCAAGCAGGCTGCTGTGGATTTTGCCCTTGGTCCTTCTGCGGTTTGCTTGGACCTTGGCCATTAATCTGAGAACGGCCTTGGTGCTGGGATTCAGTCTGAGACGGCTTCCCAGACTTGGCAGTATCTTTTCTGCTGTTCCAGGTGTTTTGCTTACGAGTTTGATACCCGTATGCAGTGAAATATGAGTCAGCCTTTTCCACTATTTGGCTGGCATCTTTCACCTGGCAGATCTTAAGCTGTGCTATGAGCTCAGCAGGCCACGATGTCTCTAGCTGTGTAAGCAGCATAAGGTCAATTATCCCCTCACATGTGGAAGGATTTTCATCTTTCTCCATCCACTCATTTAAGTAAGCAGTGAGACGGTCGAGGAACTGAATAGCTGTCTCCTTGTCTTGGAGATGAGCTCGCATGAACTGAACTTTGGCGTCGTCTACTGTGAGACCATACGCCTTAATGAGTGCAGCTTTCATCATCTCATATGTGAGATTGTCTCCACGAATTCTGTGGAGAATATCGAGGGCAGGGCCCTCAAATAAACTAAGAAATTGGAGCCGCTTAGCTGCCTCATCCAGTTGATACATGTCTGCCATGTCCTCAAAACGAGCTATGTACAGCTCGATTCGCTCACCTTCCTTGTATGAAGGAAGCTTGATATGTGGGGTCGCCAGGACATGTGCAGGGAGAACGCTTATGGAGCTTGGACCAACTGCACCAGATGTGTCTGAAGCCAAGGAATCTCGCTTGAGCTTCAGCATTTCATATTCGTGTTTTTCGCGTGCTTCTCGCTCAGCACGTTCGTGCTTTCATTCTCTGTCTCGTTGTTCACGCTCGTATTCACATTGTTCTCGGTCTTGTACTAGCTCGAGTTCGCGTTGTTTTTGCTCATGTTCGCGTTGTTGTCGCTCTTGTTCTAACTCGAGTTCACGTTGTTTTTGTTCGTGTTCGCACTGTTCTCGCTCCTATTCGTGCTGTTCTCGCTCGTGTTCGCGTTGGATTCTACACTCTTCACGAGCATCGTTCTCACGTTCTTGCTCGTAATTAAACCATGAGAGAAAGTAGCTCTGAATTTTTTTCTGGGTCTGTGAGGCCCATATCTTTGGCTTCCTGTACATAAACACTGGCTGCCATGATGCTAGCTCAGTCTAAATAACTAGCGACTCAGTACTGACTGCGATTTTTTTTTTTCTGAGATGCGAATAATCAAAAATAAAGAATATAGGCACAGCTTAGTGGTGACCAGTTTTATCTAATTAAACTGGTAAAGAAAGAAATTTAAACAAACACTGACTGTCTAACTATTATGTAAATTAATAAAAATGAATCAATACTCACCAGTAAGGTAGTGCCTATAGACTTTAATGAAAAATACCTAAATATGAACGAGTGAGTATTACCTCGTGAATAGCTTTAGAGCTAGGAGTTAATATCCTGGCGAGGTCGCCAATTGTCACGGGGTTTTTAAAATAAATGCAATTATTAAATGATAATGTTCAATAATACTGAAGAGCAGGGACAATGAACTGTCTTGCTAAATCAAGCAATGATTACTTTATGCCGGCCCGCTTCGCCGACTCTCTCAGAACGAGAATTTATAAACTTCCTCAACAGTACACAGCAGAGACTAATTACTCACAATTGCTGTTTATTAGTACTGTTAGCCTCTGGAGAAAGTTTTTCACCCCTGACAATAAATAACTAATACTATTAATAATATCAGGTTCTTGCGGATGTGTTAACTCCTAGAAGGCACAACGGATTTTAAGCTTAATACAACAAGACTGGCCTAAGTACCAGTTATGAATAGTAAAGCGTTTATGCTAGCTAGGAGCTATAAGGGAAATAAGCTTAACTATGGAGAAATGAAACACGAGTTTACATTACATTAAGCTCAAAGAAAAAGAACTGTTAAATATATTAATTACAAAGGAACAAATTCACCGTTACATCTCAAAGTGAATTCAAAAATATGAGATTGCACTCACTCACTCACTCAGAAGCTAACCTCTTAAACCTAGGAAAATACGAAAAGGAAATACTGGTCAATGTAGCGTATCACCAAGGAAGGGTGGGAGCCTGGAGAACTGTAGTCTAGTGGAGTCTGGGTGCTAGATGACCTCTCTCACTCTCACTACTGGAGCACAGAACCACACTCCGTCGCGACAGACAAAAGACTCATTCAAATACGAGGTATGGGGTAATGCACAGGCCAGCGGAAGAAGGCGTGGCCAATGGTTGAGGCAAGCAGGGGTGAACAATAAAGAAACAATAATATCACTCAGTAGAGCACTGTATGACGTGCATTAGATCGGTCACTTTTGAAACAGTGACGAATGTTTTGAAAAAAGTATACCACCGAAATGGAGAGAGAAACGGTTACACAGTGAGTTTTCCACTAATAGTTCGTGGTTTCTCACAAAAGGAAAATGTCGCGAATTTGATTCGTGACACTATATATCCTTTCTGTTTGTTATTTCCTCTTTCTTATTGTCTTCATTCCTCTTTCATCCAGTCTTCTCCCTTTTCTGTCAGTTTCTTTTGTTTCTTTTAGTCATTTTTTCCTTAGTTACGTTCTGTCCTTTTCTTCCACTGGTGGGGTATCAAGAGAGAAAGAATGAACGACCGAACGATAGAAAGAATGAAAAAAAGAAGGAACGAGGAAAGAAAAAAGAAAAAGAAAAGATGGAAAGAAATGGTTGAAAAAAGAGAAAGACTGAAATGAGAAAAGCAAGAAAAGAAACTGACAGGAAACAGGAGACTAAAATGAGTAGGAGAAAAAAGTAATCACATAAAATCATTTCATTTCGCTTCCTTTCTTTTCGTTTATAAACGTTCCAACATGACTGCATGCTTGTCCTTGGTCACCCAATGATGGCTCTCCACGTTCGCGATCTCTGGCAGCCTCCCTATTCAGTCCCTTATCCCTAAGGTCATACTCTATGATTTCGTCCCGGGACTTTTTCGGTCTGACTTTCGCAACCCAACTGACGTTCTGACGTTCACAGTTCTCATTTTCAACACCAACTGTCATCCCTCATCCGCTCCATATGTCCCAGCCATCTCAATTTGCCCCTCCTCATCACAACACCAATACACTCCAGTCCCAGCCTTCCTTTGAATTCTTGTTATGTCATTGTATTTTTACCGACATGACATTAAATGTGAAGGAAAAACAGAGTATAGCAAACTAAAAGAAATGATAAGGCTGAAAAAGCAAAAGGGAAAAGCAAAGCTAAAAAAGAAGATGAGAACATCAGACACAGTGTGTGTGTGTGTGTGTGTGTGTGTGTGTGTGTGTGTGTGTGTGTGAGAGAGAGAGAGAGAGAGGGGGGGGGCAAAGGTTCGAATTTGGTACACTTGTAGTAGAGTCCAAGGCCGGTTCAATTTATTTAATCTAAGGTCCAACCTCTCTTGTAGCTTCTGACCAGGTAAAATAACGGAGAAAAGAGGGAGACACAAGAAAAAAAGTGAGAAGTAAGAAAAGGAGAAGGAAAAGAAAGGAAAAAAGTACAAAAAGAATGAGACACAGAGGTCAGAGAAAGAAAAGGTGAACATGAAAGAAGGAATATTTTACAGAAACAAGACTACCGGACTCGGAGAGCTCATATTATCTCCTCCAGCGTCCATACCAGACAACTCAGATCACCACCAAAATTTACTCAACTCTTCTTTGGCCCTTAACGCACATATCCACAAAATTTCATTGAAAATTACTGATGGCTTTTTAAGATATCTTGTTGACAAACAAGAAACAAACAGGGGTGAATGGATAACCTCCAACTCCTTTGTCGGGGGTACTAAGAAGTACAAAGAAGATAATCAAAGAGAGCAATAGAAATGGAGAGAACGTTAGGAAATAGATACAAAATACACGATAATTGAAAGTGATTAGAAGAAGACAAAGTAGGTATTCCAGACGATGCCAGATTTGAGGTGTGTGCAATCAAGGACAAAAGCCGTGTTCTGAAATTTGGTGGAAACATATGTTTAAAAGCCCAAGTTTTGGTGCGCTCTGCTTTGTGTCATACGGACGGTTGGTAGCACTGATATGAGCTGCCATTTGCCACAGGTGACAGATCTATGGATGCCAGCATAAGTTTGGGAACTAATAGAAGCAAATCTATATAATGTGCTTTTATAGCTGGTATTTTTACTTGGTAATACGTACCATTTCCTCTCTGTCTTTTTTTTTTTTTTTCTGACATATCAGCAACACTGCAATATTTCTATTAGCCAAGGAACTGTCGCGAAATTAGTTGTCCTATCTTCATCAAATTCCACTTATCTTAAGCTGGTAATTATGAGCTGTGATTGTCATTATTTGTCACTGTTATCAAACAATACTGTCCAAACAATTCTACATATGCGGATATTTTTAGTATATACTGGTAAAGGATGTCTTGTCATGAGTAACGAAATGAATCCCATTAGCTGGAGTTCGAATATATAACCCAAAAAAACAAAGTCTACGCACAATTATTTGTTTGCTTCATGCTAGCTTCAATTCGTCTCTTAAGGTGTAAGCACTGCTTGCAGGTGCTGCCTTCCATCATTGTTATTATTTCCTAGTCATGTATTGGTTTGGAAACACGAGGACGACCGAAGGGATGATAGTTCCCCGTTGTGACTTCTTCCCTAAATCA
Source organism: Coenobita brevimanus (assembly GCF_032717465.1). Lineage (NCBI taxonomy): Eukaryota > Metazoa > Arthropoda > Malacostraca > Decapoda > Coenobitidae > Coenobita > Coenobita brevimanus. Next base: position 5,562,610 of record NC_137062.1, on the reverse strand, counting down.
CTTAATCCACCATTCTACGGCTTTACTTAAACCGAATGTTTTAATCAGCTGTTCGGGATTCTCTTCCCGTGAATATAGGTAGATCATGTCACCTCCCATCTACCTAGTAGTTGGCTGTATGTTGCTTGCCCTCTCCTTACCAATGTTATACTAGGGCTGCTTGACGTTTTGTGGTAGGATATACAAGATGTAACGGCCAGTCGATCACAGCCTGACCAATTATGGTTCACATTTCATCCCTCTGACCAAGAAGTTTTCGCTAATCGATGTTAAGGCTTTGCAATTTCCATCACCAGCAGATATGAAGTTTGAGGAAGTCCGGCTAGCCAACCACGAATATGTCACTGTGGTAGAGGTCTCACATTTTCAAACGTGTTTCACTTAATCTTCGGACAAACAACGACATGACTTTTGTCTTTGACTGTACACCAGTAATGGTATCCCAGGCAGCTCCACCATACATTGTGTCACCTACTACCTCTCTTGTAGCTTGTGGTGCTGTAAGATAACCTAGTTGTAGCTGTGATCTATTGAAGTTAATGGTGACAGAGATCATGCTGCTGCTGCTGCTCATGATGATGATGATAATAATGATGATGATGATGATGATGATGGTGAATTAGGATAGATTTAATGTGAATAATGTTAACTATATGACAACTGATAGGGATGATGATGATGATGATAATGATATTGGTTTTGATGTTTGCAGTGCAGGGGGTAGTTATGTCTACAGTATGGTCTATCTATTTATCTACTGTACTAGTATAGCCAGACGCCATAATCCTATAAGGGTGGCAGTTTTTTGAGTTAGCTGTTTTACGGGGAGGGGCATTTAACCCTCGGCCAGCCTCCTTGTTGACACGTTGGGAACACGTAGGGGTTGGTTATATGGCCACCACCCAGCACTGTATATAGTTTCCTGCCTTATGGGAAACCATTAGGTTTGTCACTCGATGTAAATCCATTCAAAAAGAAAATAAGAGAAATATAGACTGACAGGAAACATGAGAGAAACAGGAAGAGAGGAGGGCAGACACAGAAACAGAATGATAATTGTGAAGAAAGAAGTGGGCTGCACTTCATCATGTGAGTGGATGATGGATGATAATCAACATACTTCATCTTGCCTTCTACCTTTCATGTAGTTTGTGTTGCTGTAATAAAAATAAGAATGAAAGGGAGAAGAAAGAGATTAAGAAGTTGCATAAAATTTTAAGGAAGAATTAAAACTAATATGAATAAAATACAAGGAGGCCAAAACAACGAGTGAATTAATTATGAAACTTCCAAAGAACGAGAAAAGGAAATGAGAAGGTAAAAAAGAAATGGGAAAGAAAGAAAATGAGAAAGGAGAAATTATTCAAAACAAGAAAGAAGAAAAGAAGATGGAAAGAGGAGAAAGAATAAAGGAGAACAATAGAAGAAATATAATAAACATAACCATTAAAAGAAGAAAGTGAAAGAGAAATAAAAAAAAAAAAAAAAAAAAAAAAAACATAAAGGAGGCACTAGCCAACTCTACGAAGGAACTCCGGGCACCAGACCGTGGTCGCTCCACCTTACATCACCTTGACTCCTTCTTCCACTGTTGTTTCATTGCTGTAATATAGTGAAAAAGGAAGTAGAGCAAAAGTAAAGGAAGAAAAAAGAAGGGGAAAGGAGAAAGAAAAGGGCAGATTGAATGGAAGGGAATTCAGGAAAAAAAAAAAAAAAAATTGAGAAAAAAGTCTAAGGATGAAAAGGGAAATAAAGAAGGAAATGTAGAAAGGGCGAAGAGAATGAGGCAAAATGAAAAGAAATGAAAAATGAAGGAGGAGGACAGAACGAAGGAGAGAAAGAAGAAAACTGAAATGTAAATGATGAGGCAGTTTAGACCAAGGCAGTTCCACCTTACTTCATTTCGCCTCCTACAGTATATCTTTTAACTTGTGATGTTGAAGTATAGTGAAGAGGATAAGGATAAAACCAAGAAACCTAATATGAGAGAGAAGCAAGAAAGGAAAAAATACGAAAAAAATGAGATAAAATAGATAGGAAGGAGAAAAAGCTAATGAAAAATGAGAACGAAAATTAACAGAAGGAATTAAGGTTAAGAAGAACAAGAAGGAGAAAAACACAAAAAAAATATGGGGATACAAGTAAAATAAGAAATAAATGAACATAAAAAGAGATCGTAAGAAATGGAAAAACGGAGACGCGTGAAGATTTGAACTGGGCACAAGTGCAGTAGAGCCCCAGGCCGCTGCATCTTAATTCATCTGGCCTCCTACCTCTCTTGTAGCTTGTGATGTTGTAATGTAGTGGCGGCTTTGATGTAATGTGCCTAATGTTGGTGGTGTTACAAGTACGATAATGATGATGGTGGAGGTAATTTAGGTTAATTTGATTGTGATAATTATAACTGTATGGGTGTTAACTGTGATGATGATAATGGTGGAAATGGTGGTTAATGTGGTGGTGATGGTGGTGGTGGTGGTATTAATGACGTGTAAAGCATCTGTGCCGATAATATCATTTAATCTCACCTCCTATCTCTCTTGAGAGTGATGCTGCGGTACCTGTGTATTATAGAGTGACAATAAGAAAATTGTTGTTGTTGATGTTCTTGAACCCTTGTCTGTCTGGCCGAGCAGACTCATCAACCGCAAGCAGGCAAGCAACAGGGAATAATACTTAAGCTGAAAAAAAAAGAAAAATGAAATAAAGCGACTGGAAGGAAATAGAAGTGGATTAATAAAACATAACCAAGAATGGGAAACATAAAGAGAAGGTAAAAAGGTAGAGTGGATAACATGATGGAAAGTGGAAAGAAAAACTGAAAGAAAATACTAAGAAAAAAAAAAAGAAGAAAAGGACAGAAAAAATACAAAAAACAAACATGGGACATTACACGGCAAAGGAAGGAAGGGAGATGAATGAACATGGAAGAAACATAAAATAAAATAAAAGGAGGCACCGGCGGGAAGTGCGTTGAACTCCAGACACCTTCATCTGTGTCCCAGGTGGCTCCACTCTACTTCACCTTGGCTCCTACTTCTCTTGTTGGTTTATTGTGTAATATAGTGAACAAAGAGAGTAGGAAGGCATAAAGAAATAAAGAGGGCAAAAAATGATAAATAAGAAGAAGAGAAAGGAAATGAATCAGTGAACAAAAAGAGGAGAGAAAGAAAAGAAAAGAAAGGAATAGACAAGCAAGACAGAAAGTGGGAAGCGAAGAAGAAAACTAAAAAAACAGGAGAAAAGAAATACGAGAATGATGCCACGTGTGAAATGTAGGACAGGGATACAAAGTGAGGAGGTAAGAAATAAAAGGAGGTATAAATGGTACAGGTGTTATCTGAGTACACCTGTAGCAGTGTCCCAGGCCACTCCACCTTGCTTCATCTCGCCTCCTACCTCTTGTACCCTGTGATGCTGTAATACCGACGGAAAAGACAGACAGAAAAGTAAAGAGGACAGAAGAAAAAAAGCATAAAGTGATAATGAATGACGAAAGAAAGCTGATGAGTAAGATAGAATTTGCTTAAATAACAGAGCTATGAAGTAAAAAGAATGGAAGGAGAAATAAAAATAAATAAAAACAAAGAAAGGAAAAGGAGAAAATACGAGGACAAATGAACAAAAACAAGAGTATGAGTACCGATGATGATGATGATGATACACTAATGGTAATGATGGCGATGTATGTTAGTAATGGTGACGATGCTAACCTTGCCTCCTCTCATATACTACTTCTCGTGTAGCTTGTGATATAATATAATAAGACAAAACAGACACGTTAAAGCAAAATTAAAAAATGAAGTAAGTAATTGGAAGAAAATGAAATTAAAATTAATAATGGGGAGATAAAATTAGAAAGAGGCTATGTACTGTAAAGGAGGAATATTTAAAAGAGGATAAAAAGAACACTATGGATAAAAATGGAAGAGAAAAGAGAAAGAACGAAATAAGTAATAATAAATAAAAAGGGCCAACAAACAGAAAGTATAAAAAGAAACGATTGGAAAAAAATTTCTTAAGTTGAAATAACAAGTGTAATAAATAAATGGAGGTTGTAACTCAGTCCAGGTGTAGTGGAGTGCCAGGCCGCTGCACCTTACTTCATATCCCCTCCCATCTCTCTTGTACCTTGTGATGATGTACTATAATGCAGAAGAAAAGACAAAGGGAAAGAATGAAAAGATGACGATGATGATTGTGGTGGTGGTTGTGATATTGGTTGTTGTTTATTATTGATCGCGATAACCATTATTATACGGAAACTGATGGTGATGGTGATGATGATGTTGAAAAAAATAAAATAAAAGCTCAGTTCTACACAACCAGTAATAGTGTTGGTGTTAGTGATGCAGAACAGTGATGAAGGTTAAGTTTGATGGTGATGATCTACACATCAGTAATGGTGAATGTACAGTGTTAGTGCTGTTGAATAGTGATGTAAGTTTGTTTTGATGATGATTATGATGATTATGATGATGATGATGGTAGAGCTGTTGAGAAAGAAAATAATAACAATAAAAGGAGATGAAATAATGGATATGAACTCCTGGCCTCTGGTGTAGGGACCTAGGCCGTTAGTCTTCCCGGCCTCATCTCCTTCTTGTTATTCAGTTTATTTTTGCAATGTCTTGACGATTTTATGCAGGAAGGTTGGGGCAGACTTTTGTAAGTGGAGGGGTTGGATATCGTCTATATTAACACCTGCTCTATTAGGGGGATCTTACCTGAATAAAATCCTATGGTAATGCCAGGAGCAAAATATAAATTAAGTCATCGTATTGATGGTGAATGATATCAGTATAACGAACCCCGGCTGTAGGAGGAGATACATCTATCTATCCATCTATCTATATACCTAGGTTGCTTCCCCCAAGGAAAGGGAGGTAGCCGAGACAGGATGACTCACTCTCCATTTACTCATCCATTCAAACACATTCATTCGCATCTTAGCCCCAAAGGGGAGAACGGACAGATCCTCACCGCACCACACCGCACAAGGGTCAACTGGGCAATGCAAACAGTGACATCCGCAGCAGGGCCCGACAGCAGAACTGGTTTACCCCTGCCACATCATAACAGACCCATCCCCTTACCCGCACCTGACCTGACTAGCTGATCAGACCAAATGCGGGAGAATATCCCCTCAGGGCTGCGTCATCACTTATTCATTCACAATTTCTCTCCATTTATTTCTGTCACGCACAGCCACTCTTCCTTGCTCAACAGACATCCCTCTCGCATCCAGCGCTCTCTTCACACTGTCCATCCATCCTATTCGTGGTCTTCCTCTCAGCCTTACATCTCTCACATCAGATCTAGTTATCTTTTTCACCAATCGCTCATTATCCATTCTCTCCATATGCCCAAACCATTGCAACACCCTCTGCTCAACTCTGCCAGCCATCTCCCGAACAACTCCAGTTCTCCTTCGCACTTCATCATTTCGCACCCGATCCATACGCGTCACTCCACACATACTCCTCAGACATCTCATCTCCATTACATTCAAACTTTTCCTCTCTGCTACACCCATATTCCATGTTTCAGCCCCATATAATGCAGTCGGTACTACAACACCCTCATACAGCCTTCTCTTTACATCCATTCTAAGCGAACGACATTTAAACACTTTTTTCATTCCTCCCAGCACCTTTCCTACTTCATTTATTCTAAACTTCACTTCTGCATCTATTCTTCCATCCACAGCAACATGTGACCCTAGATATTTAAAACAATCTACCTCCTCAAGCAACTCACCATTCAAAACTATATTCATCCCCCTACCATCTATCAACCTCGTACACTTCATCACTTTACTCTTATTCTCATTTACTTTCAATTTCCTCCTTTCACACACCCTTCCAAACTCCTCTACCAACTGTCTCAATCTCTCCTCTGAATCAGTCACCAGTGCAGTATCATCTGCAAACAGCAGCTGCTTCAGATTCCACTCTCCTCCATCAACATTTACCAGACTCAGACCACCTAAAACTCTTGCATTCACCTCCCTTACAACACCATCCATGTAAATATTAAACAACCAAGGCGACATCACACATCCCTGTCGCAGCCCCACTCTCACGGGAAACCAATCACTCACAGCATTTCCCACTCTTACACACGCTCTACTATTTACATAAAAACTTTTCACCCCTTTTAGTAACCTACCATCAAGTCCATACAATCTTAAAACAGTCCACAAAGCCTCCCTATCAATTCTATCATACGCTTTCTCTAAATCCATAAATGCCCAAAACACATCCTTGCCTTTCGCTAAATACTTTTCACACACTTGTCTCACAGCAAACACCTGATCAACGCATCCCCTCCCTCTCCTAAAGCCACACTGCTCATCACTAATCACTCCCTCTGTACCCTCTCTAACTCTCATAATTAACACTCTACCATACACCTTACCTACAACACTCAACAGACTTATACCCCTAAAGCTAGTACATTCATACTTATCACCCTTGCCTTTATACAACGGGACCACACAAGCACTTGCCCAGTCAATTGGCACCATACCTTTCTCAAAGCACACATTCAACAATCTTACTAACCAGTCAACAATAGTCACTCCACCACCCTTCAGGCATTCCACAGCACACCCATCCATACCGGCAGCTTTCCCTGTTTTCATCTCCTTTACTGCCTTCTCCACTTCCTCCTTCGTGATCAAGGAATCATTCAACTCTCCCAACACATTTATACCTTGCACCCTTCCATCCGCCACAATCTCAGCCACCCTTTCCTCCTCTACATTTAACAATCTTTCAAAATACTCTGCCCATCTCTTCCTTACTGCATCCATCTCAATTAACATCCTTCCATCCTCTGATTTTACTCGTTCTTCCTTCCCAGACTCTCCCTTTCGCACCCTTTTCACCTCCTTCCAAAACATTTTCTTATTCTGCTGAAAATTCTCTGTCAGCCGCCTACCCCACCTCTCATCTGCTGCCACTTTAGCATCACGCACAGCCCTTCTCGCTCTATTCCTCTTCTCCTTATACCTTTCATATGACATCTCATCCTTCCTCTGCAGCCACACTTCATATGCACGTCTCTTCTCAGCCACAGCCATACTTACTTCCTCGCACCACCATTCACTTCCTTTTCTTACACCACCACCCACACGTCTCACACCACACACCTCTTCTGCATGCCCCACCACAGCACTCTTAAACAACTGCCATTCCTCCTCCACGCTGCCATTTTCCCGATCTTTCACTGCGTTCCACTCATCTTTCAATTTCTCCTGATACTCTATCTTTTTCTCTCTTTTATCCAACTCACTCACTTTCAAAACCTCCCTGCCACACCTAACCCTCCTAGCTCTCATCCATCTCTTACCTACTCTTAACTTTCCCTCCACCAGGTAGTGGTCAGACATACCTCCAGATACATAGATAGATAAATACATAGATGCATAGATAGAAAGATGATTAATAAATAGAAAATGAAAATGAGAAACGACGAAGGACAGGGGACTGAAGACAAAAAAAGGAGCAAGAGATATATAAATAAGAAACGAAAAAAAAAAAAAGCTGAAGAAAGTTTGCGCTCAGTATAGGTGTAGTGCATTGTCAGACTTCTCCACATTATCAGTACTTCATCTTACCTCCAACATCTCTTGTAGCTTGAGATGATGTATAGTGGTGGCTTTGATCTGATGTAGCTAATAGTGGCGGAGGTGACGGTGATGATGATGATGATAATGATGATGACAGTAGTAATGATCATATAAGTTAATTATGCTGATTATGCTGGTGATGGTGATGAGTGTCTAGGTTAGTTTTCATGATAGAGCTTAATTTTATGGACAGTGATGAAGATGATGATGGTTGTTGTGGTGTAGTGAATATACTGATGTCCAGTAGGTCAGCACGGATGATAATACCCTTACGTCCTCTCGCTTCCTCCTTTCCTTGTAACTTGTGAAGCTTCAACAAGATGAGAACAAACGGCCAACAAGGAGGAGGAAGCGAAAAAAAAAAAAAGATAAAGTAGTTATAAATGAGAGATGAAGAAAAATAAGATACAAAGAGGAAACAAAAAAGAAATGAAAAGAAAAAAGAAACTAAGTAGAAATGGAAACAGAAGTAGTATAAAGAAAAAGAAAAGGAGAAAGAAAAAGGGAAATGAGAAAGATGCACCAGTAAAGGAGCATCTTGTTGATTACGGTGGAACTGCAGACACCTATATTTGTGTGCCAGGCCGCTACACCTTACTTGATATTGACTACTACTTCCCTTGATCAATTATTGCCGCAATGTGTAATGATGAGAGAAAGAAGAGAGAGAGAGAGAGAGAGAGAGAGAGAGAGAGAGAGAGAGAGAAATAAAAAGCAAAAGAAAAAAGAAAACACAAGGCATGAAAAGGTGAAAGAAAGGAGAATAGGGGAAAGGAAATGGCAAACAAAAGGAAGAAAGGGAATGACTGAAGGAAACTTAGAAATAAAGAGGAAGATAAGGAGAACGAGAAAGAATCAAACCATGAAATTAATGAAGGAAAAGGAAAGAAAGACAGCACGAAAGAAAATGGTGCATAAACAGTAAAGGCCTTAACTTGGTATGTACACCTATAGAGGAGTTCCGGCCGCTCCACCTTACGTCATCTTGTGTCATACCTCTCTTGTTGCTTAAGATGTTGGTGGTGAAAGCAAGGACGAAAGAACGCGAGTGATGAAACAAAGGAGAATGTAAGGAAAAAAAAACTAAGGAGACAGAAACGTAAAAGAACATTATAATCTTCATTCTGTGTGATTTCAATGTTCACCACCACCTTTGGCTCTGTTTTCCTTTCACTGATCCACCTGGTGAGCAAGCCTAAATCTTTTTTATCCTTAATGACTTACAGCAGGTTGTACAGCACCCTATTAGTATCCCTGACCACCTTGGAGGGCATTCCAATATACCTGACCTCTTCCTAACAATTAATCCATCCTTCTGCTTAAGCTGTTAATCTTTCTGTCTGTTGGGCTCCTCACATAACCTTATAACCTGAAGTGTTCTTTCACCCCAGCAAGGCCTGTGGACCCTCCCAGGAAGTGGAGGCTGTGGCACTTTGGAGATGCTGATTGGGAGGCCCTCAGGAAGTACTTCTTTGATTTTCCCTGGAATGATTATTACATCCATGTGCAGGAGCCATCTGAGTGTGTTTTTCACATTTTGGAGGTTATTCTCTTGGGCATGGAAGCATGCATTCCTTTCTCGTATCATGTGACTAGTGCCAAAAAAAAAAAAAATTGTTTTAATCATGCTTTTTCAAATGGTCCACAACAAGGAGAAACCCTACAAAAGGTACTAGGACCATTTCACCCCCGAATCTCATCACGTTCATGTTTTTGCCTGGAACTCTGCTAATTCTGTGCTTCGCAATGCTAAACATATTTTTATATGCTTTGAACTCTCCATCCCTAATTCTTCCCACTCCCTGTGGCACCTTGCCAAAAACCTTTCTAATAATTTTACCTTATCATATCCTCTTCTCTACTCTGATGGCTCTGTAGCTATTTCTTTTACTGATAAAGGAGAACTGTTCGTTCAGAATTTCTCTTCCAGTTCCATCTTAGACTATTCTGGTGCTGTTCCTCCATCATTTCCCCTCTCAGACTTCCTTATGACTGACAATGAAGTTTCTTCAACTGATGTATTTTCTGCCATCACTGGCCTCAATACTGCGAAGGCATATATGCCTGATCGGGTCCCTCCTGTTGTCTTCAAGAACTGTGCTTCTGCGCTAAACTCTTTTGCTTTTGTCTGTCAACTTGTACGTTTCCATCTTGCTGGAAGTTTGATCTCATTCAGCCAGTCCCAAAGAAGGGTGACCATTCCCAGTCATTAAACTCTCCCCCAATTGGTGTAACATCCTGTATTTCAGTAATTTTTGAGTCTATTCTTTAACAAAAAAAAAATTATAAAGCTCCTTTCCCATGACAGCCTTCATTCCAATCGTCAATATTGGTTCCACTAGGGACGCTCCATTGGTGATCTCACCTACCATTTGAACTCCTGGTCATCCCCTTTTGGGACTTTGGCGAAAGCTTTGTCATTGCTCATGACATATCAAAGCCTTTCGATCGAGTCTGACATAAATCTTTAATTTCCAGACTGCCCGCTTACAGTTTCCATCCTTATATCTGTGCCTTTATCTCTAGTTTCTTTCTGGTCGTTCTATAGGTGTTGTTGTAGATGACCATCATTCTTCTTTTAGAGCTATCAATAGTGGTATTCCTCAGGGCTCTGTCCTATCACCAATTCACTTCTTTCTATTCATCAACGACCTTCTAAACTGTACATCTAATCCTATCCACTTATACTCTTATGACTCCACCCATCACCTTTCCATTCGCTTCCTGCAGCATCCAACTCAACAGTTACTTTAACAAACAACGGTTGAGGTTGTAGCACACGTAATGTCTGACTTGGCTCGTTTCTCCGATAAAGATAAAAGTAATCTTGTTTTTAATGCATCAAAATCTCAGTTTTTAAGTCTTATAACCCATTGAAATCTTCTGGAGGAGTATTCTCTATTTTTTATTTTATTTTATTTTTTTTACAAAATTTAACTTGGGGTTTCATTCTCTCGAGATTAATCTTGGAAGGATCATATTACCTCTATTGTAAAATCTGCTCCCAAGAGACTAGGTGTGCTTAGCCAACTCTGGGCAATCTTTACCCTTGTACAGTTGTTGGCTTTATACGTGGGTTTTATCCACCCCTGTGTAGAGTGCAACTCACAAGTATGAGGAGGCTCCCCACATATAGCTCTTCTCAGCAAGGTGGAGTCAGAGGCTTGTCATCTCATTAACTCTCCTTCTCTTACTGGCTCGCTTCAACCTCTGTCTCTTCGCCCCACTGTTGCATCTTCATCTCTTTCCCATCGCTAATTTAGTGGTCACTGCTTGCATCCCTCCACCACTATGGCGGGCACATAGCACCCGTCTAGCAACAATCTCTCATTCCTTTTCTGCCCAACTCCCTAATGCAAGAGTTAACTGTTATTCTAAGTCTTTCATGTATGCAAAAGGTCAACTCTGGAACTGTCTCCCTCTGTCTGTATCTCCTACTGCCTATGATCTCCAGTCTTTCAAGTGCAGTGTGTCCTGGCATCTCAAAATGAGCGGATATTGAATTTTGCTCCCTGCTATCTTTTTGTTTTGTTTTTTTCTTGGAGTGAGCAACTTTGCGGCCTCCTGTACTTTGATTTCTTCTTATTTGCATAAAAAGCATCCCCAAGAAAAAGATTATAATTTTTAAAGAGAAAGGAAAAAGTAAGAACAGAGGAATGAAAACGGAAGAAAAAGTGAGAGATAGGAATGATAGAGAAAAAGAAACTCAGGAAAAGAGAAAGAAGATAAAGGAAAGGAAGAGTGAAGTACAGAAAAGGAAGCATTGGAGTTGGGGTGAAGGTTTGAACTCAGTACAGGTGTAGTAGAGTCCCAGGCCGCTGCACCTTACTTCATCTTGCCTCCTGCCTCTCTTGTACCTTGTGATGCTGTAATATAGTGGTGGCTGTGATCTAACGTACCTAATGCTGGTAATAGTGATGCTGATGAGGACGGTGATGATGATGATGATGATTATGTAAGTTACCAATGATGTGCATAATGTTAAATAGATGAATGATGATGATGGTATGGTGGTGAGGGTGGTGTTGGCGGTGGTGGTGATAGTGATGATAGTGTTATGCAGTAGGTTACTACGATGATGATGGTAATGATGTAACTTACAATTGAAGAGTTTAATATTAACTGCATGGATGGTGATGATAATGATGGTAATATGCAGTAGGTTACAATGCTCTTGCTGGATATGATGATGGCGATGATGCTGTAGGTTACAAATGTCGAGTAAAACGATAATTGCATGGAGCATGGTGGTGGTGGTGGTGGTGGTTGTGGTATGTACTAGGCTACTGTAATGGTTATAGATATGATGATGGTGATGCTGTTGTACGAGTAGGTTACAGATAACGAGTATAATATTTGCGTTGAAGATGATGGTGATGATGATGATGATGATGGTGGTGGTGGTGGTGGTATTGGTGATGGTGATGGTTATAAGCAGTAGGTTACCATAATGATGACAAGCTTAGTTCATCTCGTCTCCTAGCTATTTGTAGTTTGTGATGGTGATTACATAATATAATGAAGAAAGCATAGATGAAGAAAGAAATGAAAAAAAAAAATAATGTGAAAAAGGCAGAGAGGGAAACAAATATGAGGAAAGGAAAAGATGGAGAACAAATGCAAAATCTGTAAAAAATCAGAATTACAAAAGAGAATACAAGAAAGAGAGAGGGATGAAACAAAGATAAAAAGGGGAAGAGGAATAAAAAAAACTACAGTAGATACAAAGGAAAAAGGAAGAAGGTCAGACACGGTGAAAGAACTTTGGAAGGAAAAAAAAGAAGCTTAAGACATGTAACCAGAAAAAGAAAAGGTCTGAAAGAAAAAATGATAATAAAATGATAAAAAAGGAGCTTTATCTAAACAAAGTGGGACTCTTGACACCTTTGTTAGAATCTCAGGCCGCTCCACCTTACTTCACCCTGGCTCCTACTTCCCTGGTAGTTTTATCTCTGTATAACAGTGAAGAAAAAAAGAGACCGAGAGACAAATAGAAAGGAGAAGTAAAAAGAAAGGAAGAATAAAAAAGGAAAGAAAAGGAGAAAAACAGAGGAAGACAAGACAGGGACAAAACAAGAAAGGAAGGCAGCGAAAGATGGAGTTTGAGCTGGAAGAAGAAAACCAGGAGAAAGATTAGATGAATCGCAAAATACGGGAGAAAGGGATCAGTTTTAGGTCAAAATGACGGCATCAGTTCAATGACCTATTTTTACACTTGTGACCCTTGATGTAAGGTGGGGTGTCGTGTGTGTGTATGTGTGTGTGTGTGTGTGTGTGTGTGTGTGTGTGTGTGTTATTCGATTTTAACGAATCAGGTTGATGGTTTGTGGGTCAGCAAATTTGGAGATGTAGTTTTTGAGAACAACAGGTCAAAGGTCAAGATCACAGGGCTGGGTCAAACACTGACCTAGCAAAATCAGCTTGGACAGTCTGTGTCAAATTATGACCAGACTTGGAAGCGTTAAGGGTTAGGCAAGAATGAAATGGTTCAGTTTTGAAGAAAATCAAGCGAAGTTGAAGGACACAGGGCAATGTCAAAATTCACCATGTGTGTGTGTGATTGTTAACAAAATAAAACATACAAATCTGCCCCTATTTTAACCAATCACATTTAGTGATCGAAGGTAACTGGAGGAGAAAATCTCTTGTTTTTCGGGACAATAGTGTTGTAAAAGGTCTCAGGGCAAGGTTACCGTAAAGATTTTGTCCGATTTAGAACAAACTTTGCGGAAGGGATGAGGACAAGGCATGAGTAAAAGGACTCGATTTTGAGCACAAACAGTCAAAGGTCAAGGTCCCAGGAAAGGTCAAAGTTCATGGTCACAGTGAAAGGTCAAAGGCCAAGGTTACACAGCAAGGTCAGCTCAAAGCTGATTCAAAGTTATTGGAATGGTTAAAGATTATCCAAGAATAAAGTAGAGTAACTTAATTTGCAGAGCAATCTTGCGATAGTGAAGGTCACAGGGTTGTGTCAAATATCCAGGCTGAAAATCAGTGGTGGTCACGGGTGTTGCACTGTCAAGTGCTCCGTTCATTTTACTCTTGCCACCCTCAGACGATTTTGTTCAGTTTAGGAGCAACTTTCCAAGCCAGAGGAGTTAGATAAAGCCTTCATTAAACCATTCATTAGAAGAAGTCTGCAAGATGATTAAAATATAATCGTTTATAATCGTCTGGAGGCATCAAGAATGGAAATTAAACGTCATTTTATGCAAGGATTAAGATAACCTAACATGAAAGGTACAGTACAATAGGCGGATTTAGATTGAAAAATTGATAATTACAAAAAAGGGAGACTGGCTAATAGATAACCTGATATTTAAAAGAAAAATATGAAACCAGCAGACTGAACCCCGGCCACTCTGTGTTGAGCAGCGAGTTGACCTGTCTCGGTCCTCTTCGCCTCCTGCTATCCACTCTTCCATCATGTCTTATATTGTGCTTATTCTCATTATAGTCTTATTTCTTATCATCTCTCGTATGATTTCACCGTAATCTGCATTCTATATTTCACTTTATTCTTCGTACACACACACACACACACACACACACACACACACACACACACACACACACACACACACACACCCACAAATAATATGCCTAACTGAAACAAAATTAACACCAAGGATATCCAATGACATACTAAACTTAGAGGAATACAATATATGGAGAAGAGACAGAAATTTAAAAAAAGGAGGAGGAATTATAATATTAACTAAGAAAAATCTAAAAGTCAAGGAAATAAAACTAGATATACCATCACAAGTAGAACTGATTGCAGTAGAGATCGACACATCTGAAGGTAAAGTAATTGTAGCCAATTTGTACATGCCACCCAGATCAAACACATGTGAAAGAGACGAATATGAGGACCTGGCAGAGAGTACAACTCAGAGTATAAGATCATTGCTACATAAAATGGAAGAGAAATCGGAAAGAATTATACTAACTGGGGACTTCAATACAAATATAAATTGGAATACTCTAGATATAAATAGCCAAGAAAGCTGTTGGGACCAAAAGCTCCTGGATCTCGTACAAGAGTTTTTCTTAACGCAACATATGAAGGAAACCACCAGAAAAAGAGGACTTGATGTACCTTCAGTGCTAGATCTAATATTTACTAGGCAAGAAAATGATATTGACAGTTTAATATATCACCCTCCACTTGGCAAAAGCGATCATGCAGTACAAAATTATAACTTCAGGATAGCATATGACATAGTAAACAGCAATGACAGTTACAAAAAGAGCCTAAACTATAAAAAGGGAAATTATCGAGACCTAAAGAAGTACTTCTTAGAAGATGATTCGGAAAATGAGCTTAGAGGACAAGATTTAAATGCTATATATATAAATTTTTGTGAATTTTATGAAATAGGAGTCCAGAAGTACATCCCACAGCACAAAGAAGCAGATAAAAAAATACAGAAATGGTTCAATACAGAATGTAAAAAATCAAAAGAAAGAAGAGATTTGTTGTGGAATAGATACAGAAGACACAATAGTGAAAGGGCGTATAATAATTACAAAGAGGCAAGAAACGACTATACAAGAATAAGGAGGGAAGCCCAAAAACAGTTTGAGGAGGATATAATAAATAAAAGTAGTGATCAACCAAAGCTGTTTTACAGCTATATCAGAAGCAAAACCAAAGTAAAAGATATAATACAATCCATTACGGACGAGGGAATCACTTATACACAGGAGAAAGATATTTGTGAAGCACTAAATAAGAATTTCCAATTAGTTTTTACAGAAGAAAAAAATTTTGAGAGGGACTATGTGGAACACGCATGTCCACACATACTACCAGATATACAAATAGCAGAAAAAGTAATACAGGAGGAGTTAAGTAGATTAGACAGAGGAAAAGCAAGTGGTCCTGATGAAATTGCATGTTGGGTATTACGAGAATGTGCAAAGGAGTTAAGTAAACTATTATTTATAATTTTCAAGAAATCCTTGAGTCAAGGTAACTACCTGATATTTGGAAAAAAGCAAATATTGTCCCCTTATTCAAGAAAGGAAATAGACAAAACTCACTCAACTACCGACCAGTATCACTGACCAGTGTTGTAAGCAAGGTATTAGAAAAACTTATAAGAAAAGCTTGGGTAAATCATCTAGAAAAACACAGTATGATAACAGAAAGACAGTTTGGTTTCAGAAAAGGAAAATCATGTGTTACTAATCTGTTGAGCTACTATGACAGAGTAACAAACACAATACAGGAAAGGGAAGGATGGGTGGACAGTATCTATTTAGATTTCAAGAAAGCTTTTGACACAGTACCACACCAAAGACTTTTATGGAAACTGTACCATCAAGGAGGAATTCGAGGCAAACTGTTTTGTTGGATGCAAGACTTTCTCATAAAAAGAGAAATGAGGACAGTACTAAGAGGAAACTACTCATCATGGAAAGAAGTGACTAGTGGAGTACCACAGGGTTCAGTGCTGGCACCAATCATGTTTTTAGTGTATATAAATGATATAAACAGTAATACTGGAAATGAGAGCTATCTGAATATGTTTGCAGATGATGCAAAAATACAAAGGAGAATTACTAACACAGACTCTTGCAAAGAGCTACAAGAAGAATTAAATAAACTTCATGAATGGAGTAGTACATGGCAAATGGAATTCAATGTGGACAAGTGTCATGTAATCAAGTTTGGTAAAAGTGGAAAAAGACCTGATTGGGATTATAAGTTAGGAAATAAAACCCTATACACATCAGAAAGAGAGAAAGACCTAGGTGTGATTATCAATAACAGACTATCTCCGGCTGACCACATCAGCGAGAAGGTACGGAACATGTATACACTGCTTGCAAATATGAGAATAGCATTCACATACGTAAATGAAGACATGCTAAGAAGGATAATAACATCATTCATTAGACCAACCCTGGAATATGCTTCAGTAGTCTGGAGTCCTCATCTCAAAAAGCATATAGACAAGATTGAAAAAGTTCAAAGGACCGCTACAAGATGGATACCAAGCTTAAGGGACCTAAGCTACGAAGAAAGACTAAATAAACTGAATCTACCAACTTTACAGGAGAGAAGGAAAAGAGGTGACATGATAATGCTATATAAGTGCATATCAGGAAAGGAGAAAATAGACATAAATGATTACTAAACATATGGAGAAGCATCAGCAAGAGGACACTGCAAAAAACTGCATAAGAAGAGAGGTGATAAAGACGTAAGGAAATTCAGTTTCCCAAACAGAGCAATTGATCAATGGAATGCACTACCGAATGAAATAGTGTGTGCCAAAACAATTCACAAATTTAAGGATATGTACGATAAATATGGTTTAAGACACGGGACAGTACGAGCTTGACTCATTCCTGTAAAGATACAATTAGGTAAGAATACACACACCCACACACACACACACACTAAACAATATTTTGCTCCCGTTATCGGGCGCTCTGGTGGAATGAGACGTGAGACTGTTAAAGCTGAAATCTTCCATCGTAAATTGCAAATGACCTTTTTATAAACTGCCTATTTACGACCTAAAGATTTGCCGTGTTCTTCCCCTGAGGTTCCTGTGTACATTAGTAAGATCTCGTGTGGGCAGCACAAGTATAATGCCAGGCAGGTAATTTGCCAGCATAGGATACTTTGCAGCACTTCTGCAGCCACTAATTGACATATTGCACCTTGGTATTAACCACATAGGTTGGATCAGCAGGATTCCAAAGAATATTGACACTCTTAGGCTCCTTTACTAACCTTCAGGTGAACTAAAACGTATAGCGTTAGCTGGAATGTAATAACAGACAGGATGCGTCCACGATAGTGTTAGGTGAACTAAAACGTATAGCGTTAGCTGGAATGTAATAACAGACAGGATGCGTCCACGATAGTGTTAGGTAAACTAAAACGTATAGCGTTAGCTGGAATGTAATAACAGACAGGATGCGTCCACGATAGTGTTAGGTGAACTAAAACGTATAGCGTTAGCTGGAATGTAATAACAGACAGGATGCGTCCACGACAGAGTTACGTGTTTAACACAAATCACTAAGAAAAAAATGCTAAGAACTGTGGTAGGCCAACGAGAATTAGGTCAGCGTATAAGCATTTTGTGGTATTCTGGTAGGCATGTGAGACATTCTACGGCCTCCTTCTCTGTGGTTATATTCAGATACCGGAGTCCGGAGCATCTCCAGGAGCGGCTCGTTCACACATTCACGTCCAAGGCTTTTCATACACAAGATGGTTCATTCAGTGATTCTTCATATTATAGTTCACTTTAACTTACAAAATAAGATAAACCAAAGGAAAATAACATAATCGATAACATAAAACACTGCATAAAACGATTCAGTTGGTGGGTTTGAACGCAGAGTGTGAGTTGCGTAGCAGATCGGCCATCCTAACCAGCCATGGCAGTAAGAAAGTGGAAAGATGCAAGTAATGGAGTGTAGGAATTATCATTTTCGCTACAGAGGAGCTACTTAGCATCGAATTTCGGCTGATGTCAGATGATTATACTCAAGAGAAATCTACGGAATTAGAAATGTTCAAGGCAATCATGGTTAATGATTTGGCCGAAATAAAAAAAACTTCGTACTTTATTCCAGTCAGAGATCACATCGGTTTGAAAGGACCACAGTTCATTGCTTCAGCTCTAGATCCATCCCGTCCATGTAACTTCATCTTGCATCATCCCCCCTCCCCCCCACACTCACATGGTACAGAATGCCTCAGTAATAACCCTACTCCTCCACCCAACATTACACTTCACAAACACATACCAGGTAAGTTACAAAAACACACAGCCACCACATCCATGGAAAACCTGCCGCCAAACTACCGTACATCTTTCCTGAACCACCATCAGACATCCACCCCTCAGATCCTACCCTACCCAGAGAGACACCAGGGCACTTAGACAGACTACGATGTGGCCCTCACCCTTCCCTGCTACAATACCAACCCAACATACAACTGACCAACAATCCACTATGCCCACACCGCAATGCAGCCACCCACACCACAACACACTTACTAACCTCATGCACCTCACTGTCATAACACAAATCATCCTTCAACAAAAACCCACCGCACCCTCTCCCACCCTCCCAGATATTGGTGTGTGGTGATTATTTGCTTGAAATAATTCACTCGTGGGGGCGTCGTCATTTTTAGTTTTATCTCAGGAAATACGAGATAATGACATTCTCGTACTCTGTGTGTTGGGAGCTGGGTTACTAACAAGGAAAACACCTATGCATTCTCACACACTGTGCCACGCTACCTTCGCTTTTACAAATCCAGGTCCCTGTTTCATTTCCAGGTACCAACAGACTGGGGTAAAAACACCCTACCAGTGGTCGGCCCTGGTGTCGAACCCGCGACTTCAAGTGTACTAACACAATGATCGCCTTCAGTAATGTAGGCCAGAGTTGTGACAACATTCTTTACGTCAAAGAAGCTGATTAGGTTGTCCGCTAGTTGACCAGGCGTATCAAGGGTTTGGCTAACACAAAAATTCCATTGTCTTGAATAAAGTTGCTAGCATCACTGCAATATTTGACAACAGCATTGCTTACGTTGAATCTGCTCATGTCATGGTTGTGTTCAATGATCCTTTTGTTTATAGCCCTAATCATGTCACCAGTCCATGCAAGGAACACTGTACAACCCAGCCCTCCGTCTATTTACGTGTCTTTTTCACCAGGCTACTTGATGCCATCCACGTCCATATGGCTCAGTCATGTCAGTCCCCGTTCATTCACACCAGGTTTACTCACATCCTTTACATCCATTCAAGTCGACTCCAGTCCATTCAGTTCAATATAGAGATTTCAATTTATTGTAAGAGCAATCGGAACTAATTAAATTTATATTCATATTCGTGTCAGTTCAAGATTATCTAGGATATTTTAAAACCATTTACGCCACTCAAGTCCATATATTTCTTCATTTCATTAGTATCACTTCAGTCCATTCGTCATTTTAATTTATTCAGTCCACTTGCGTCCGTTTAGATAATCTCAGTTCCTTAATATCAGTTCATTTCATTCATATCATTTCAGTCTATTCAGGCCACTTCAGTTCATCGAGGACCATCACACCCATTGCCTCACCGGCCACCACCATCTCAGCCCACTGCCTTCACCCACTTCTCGCCCCTTTGATTGTCACGGGGAGAGGCAGAGATGCTGGTGGATGATGGGGCAGGGTGGCAGTAGTGGTGGGTGATATGGTTGTGGCAACAACAATGCCATGCTTATGTGGAATTAACAATGATTTATCAATGAAATGTGGTGAGCGAATTGGTAGGGTATTATTGTTTGCGAGGTATGGTGTTCTGTATCGAGAACAACGATTGTATAGTATATTTGTTTTTGTACCCATCACAGTTGCTGAAAGTGGTCTTTTATTATGTTGAAGGTCTGCCTGTTGCGATATTGCAGTGCACGTGGTGAGTGTGTGGTGTGTTGTGGTGTGGTGGTGTGCATTGCAGTGTAAGTTGTATTTATTGTTGGTACTGTAGCAGTGAAGGGTGGTGGCCGAATCACAGTCTGGCTGGGTGTACTCGTGTCTCTCAGGGTAGAGAATATTCTGAGGGGAGTCTATCTACTGGTGGTTCTTGAACGATGCTGTTTGGCTGCAGGGTTTGGATGGCTGTGGTGGCCAGGGCTGCGGTCAATTCATTTTTGTCATTTCAATTCAATTCCAGTTCAAAATAAAATTAGAATTAATCAGTTCCAATTTAATTCAATTCATTTGTAAAAAAAAAAAAAAAAAGAAATCTTCAATTCAATTCAGTTCAATTCATTATGGTCTATATTTCATTCAATTAAAATGTTTTCAATTCAAAATCAATTTTAATATACCCAGTAACAGTATCTAACGGGTACTTCACTGTGACAGCAAACTGTATATTTTACTGTTTATTTGAGTATATTGCAAGTTAATTATTGTGCAATCATGAATTCGCGTAATACAGTATAAAAAAATTATTTTATCAATTCAGTCATCAATTCATATCAGTTCATTGATATCAAGTCCAATTCAATTCAGTTAATTTCATTTTTATATTTTTCTCAATTCCAGTTCAATTCATAATTGACCCTAAGCCCTGGCGGTGGCTGTGTCTTTATATTTGTGAATTACAGTGGTCACAGACCAGTCACAGGTCAGCAAGTCCCACCCAGACGGTCATAGACCAGTCACAGGTCAGCAAGTCCCACCCAGACGGTCATAGACCAGTCACAGGTCAGCAAGTCCCACCCAGACGGTCATAGACCAGTCACAGGTCAGCAAGTCCCACCCAGACGGCCATAGACCAGTCACAGGTCAGCAAGTCCCACCCAGACGGTCATAGACCAGTCACAGGTCAGCAAGTCCCACCCAGACGGTCATAGACCAGTCACAGGTCAGCAAGTCCCACCCAGACGGTCATAGACCAGTCACAGGTCAGCAAGTCCCACCCGCACGGCCAGATGGCCAATGACGGGTCAGCAAGTGCCACTCTGGCACCAAAATTTAATACAACGGAAGGTATATTTAAGCGTCTACTTCTGCAACATTTTTATTAATAAATTAGAAACTGTGAGGATTCGAACCAGCGCTGGTAAGTACGTGGATACAGCAGCTTACCGACTGAGCTATCCAGCCACCCAAAATTTAATACAACGGAAGCTGTATTTAAGCGTCTAATTCCACAAGATTTTTATTAATAAAGTAAAGCAACTACAAGTCTGCGATCTAGTCCAGCGTCTATTAATTTGTAGTCTCGCACCTCACCCACCATGTCACCGGCCGGTGTGAATAAAATACACTTTCAGAATTGTATATAAACATTGTTACACTTGCTGTTTACATATTTTTAGTGTAGTATCATGGATATTTACCCAGTAAAATGCCAGTGTCTGTGTGCGGCAAAGTCTACTAAATAAAGGCTACTTGAGAATAAAGGAATGGTTGTTTTGACTCAGAGTGATATGCCCGTGAATGATAAGACATGAAATGAGGGAAGAATTGTATTAACTCGGATGCAGTGAGAGAAATGAAGGGGAAAGGGAAAAATTGAAATCACTGGTTAACTTTTGGTACACGTGAAAAAAAAAATAAAAATATAAATATATATATATATATATATATATATATATATATATATATATATATATATATATATATATATATAACCTAACCCTTGCATTGTTTTGCAGGTCATTCTTCCCGCCTTGCCATCACTGAGAAACATGAAGGATGAAAATATCTCAGTACTTAGTACAGACAATAATTGTGAGAATATCTAACAGTGTAAAGTGACTGGAGTGACATTCACAAAAAATACAGTGATGAGCCTGACTGTCATATTGTCAAATATTCTAGTCCGCTCGCCTTTCCTGCCTTCCATTCACCGGTGGTCATACACGCTTGTATGTGACCTAGTGGACTGAGGTGCATATCGTCTTTCCTGCCTCCCATTCATCGGTGTAATCATACACGCTTGTATGTGACCTAGTGGACTGAGGTGCATATCGTCTTTCCTGCCTCACATTCATCGGTATAATCATACACGCTTGGATGTGACCTAGTGGACTGAGGTCTTTCCTGCCTCCTGTTCATCGGTGTAATCATACACACTTTTATGTGACCTAGTGGACTGAGGTGCTAAGCATCTTAACTTATGAGATCTGAAAAAAGAAAAAGACATGAACATATAAAACGCAAAATTAACAAACCATTGGTCCTTTTATAGTTTAAATACACAAGAAAATACTTCTGCAAAAATGCATGAATATATAAATAATTCACAAAAATATAACTCACCAATCGGAAGTAAAATCCCCCTCCCAGAACACTAAGCTGACCAGACTAGAGTCCTGTACTGCATTGGGCTGGTAAAGGAAGGTGTACAACGACAACAAAGGACAGGTCAGACACCGACAACGGAACAAAGAGTAATGAACATCGGAAGCGGAAAAGAAACCATGTCAGTCCACTAAATATTGTTTGCAAGATTTAATTCTGGATTAAGCTTTTGAGTTAACAATTTCTCTTTCAAAAATGCATCTCCATGACTCCAAAACCTACCAGTATTTTGAAAATCATTCTCTGTGAAATAATGATAATTGTTCAGTGAATAAAAGGACAAAAAACAATAAAAGAAAAAGGGAAATGAATTTCGGAAGAAGAGGTGTCTAAGGTAAATGATTAAAAAAAATACAGACTGAAATAAGAAAAGGGGAAATAAAAGGGGGGGGGGGATTCAAAACCAAAAAAGAAAAGAAGAAAAAAATAGGAGGACGAATGAAAACAAACACGTATAAAAGGATGTGTAAAGGTATGATGTGGAAGTGTAGACAGGTATAGTAGTGCCAGGCCGCTCTACCTATCTCCATATCGCTTCCTGCCTCCCTGCGTGTTTACAATGATTTAATACTCTGCCCATTTTAACTTGGCCTAAAACTGCCATCACTACACCTTGATCTTTGAGCTATAACAAGTGATAAAGACCAGAATACGGTGTAATATTCTGTTTACTTAAACATGGCGCAAAATTGCCATCTCTCAATTCTGGATGCAGAGGTAGAACAAGAGATTAACACTGGATGTCTTGCTATATTCTCGCCAGTTTAACATAACCTAAAATTACCAGGTCTCCAGCGTTAATGCTGAGCTGTAACAAAAGACACTATAATATGGTCCTGGTCATCAACAAGTGCTACTGAAAGGATGTAGAACCGTAGTAGCCTTAACCTACAATTCACGTACGGGAAATTCACTGCAAAATGACGAAAACCTTTCCCATGTTGAGGTGGACGAACTGTAGATGTGGCCTAGATATAATGTAGCTAATGGTCATGGTGGGGATGATGATGTAGGTTGTTTTTGATGATAAAACAATAAGTGATTGGTTAATGATGTTGCTAATGACTGTGGGAATAGGCCTAATGATGGTGGTTGTACAGTAATGATAGTGATGATGATGGAGACTGGTTTTGATGAAAATGATAATAATATGAATAATGCTGCTGCTGCTGATGATGCTGATTAACATGCAAGTGGTAATGATAGTGATGTTTGTTAGTAATGCTGATGATAACCTTACTTTATCTCACATCCTACTTCTCGTGTAGCTTGTGATATAACGAGGAAAGAAAATAGAAAGGAAAGACAGAAAATATGAAAGAAGTAAATAAATGGAAGAAATTTAAAGTTGATAACGGAGAAAGAATATATATATATATATATATATATATATATATATATATATATATATATATATATATATATATATATATATATATATATATAACGGAGAAATAAATAAGATGATAAAAAGAAGACAAGGGAGAAAAAGGAAAGGAAGGGAGAAAGAATGAAAGAAATAACATTAAAAAACAAAAGGCATACAAATGGAAAATAGAAACCAATATAATAGAGGAAATAAGTAATTATAATAAAAGTGTAATAAATATATGCAGGTTGTAACTCAGTCCAGGTGTAGTGGAGTGCCAGGCCGCTGCACCTTACTTCATATCCCCTCCCACCTCTCTTGTACCTTGTGATGATGTACTATAATGCAGAAGAAAAGACAACTGGAAAAAAATGGTGATGATGGTGATCATTGTGGTGGTGGTATGATACTGGTTGTTGCCTGTTATAGGTGCTGATACGCATGATTATAGTGGTGGTGAGGAAGATATTAATGACAAAAAAAGGAGACGTCTAACAGCAATTGAACTCCTGTCCTCTGGTGCAGAGACCCTGGCCGTTCATCTCTACCCAGTCTCATCTCCTCCTTACTTCCTCTTGCCTACCACCTCTCTTGTAACTTGTTGATTAAGCCCAGTCTGTCTGGCCGAGCAGACCCATCACCCGCAGGCAAGCTCCACCCCTGCAGGGACTTTTCGTGCAGTGAATCGATGTTCCCTTGAGAAGGACAGAGCCTCACCACAGCGAGACACAGGGAAAAGTCTGGAGGTTTGGTTCCTGGGTGGATCCCAGATTTGCATTTCTTCACCCAGTTAGAAGGGGCACCATACCTGGCCCCACATACCCCGTCATTTAGCTATATGGTTACCACCCAGCGTTGTCAACAGTTCCTCAACTACATGAAAGAAGTAGGCTTCACACAGTGTGGTCACCTAAAGTGGAAAGAAGAGCAATAAAATGTGACAAGAAAGAATGGGAGAAGTAAAAAAAGAGGAGGGCAGACAGAGATTGAATGAGAAAGAGGATGGAAGAAGTAGGCAGCACTACATCAAGTGAATGGATGATGATTACCACCACCTACCACATCTTGTAACCTGTGATTCTGTAACGTAATGGAAAACAGTTGGCAGCAAGGTGAAAGAAGTAAAAGAAGAGTAGAAGAAAAAGTATGATTAAGATATAAGAACGTAAAAGACAAAAACAATTTATAACGGAGAAAGGAATGAGATAAGAAGGAGAATGAAGGTAAAAGTAAAAGGTAAAGGTGGGAGCAGACGCCATGAGGCGCTTAGCCGCGGTGGTAATCTCGGAAACATAGGCCTTTGAGCCTGTGGCGGGTTACTCATCCAATATTCTGGGATACAAGGCCACTGCATCATCCAGGTTACCACAGTTACCTTCCCTAGGTGTTACCCTTGGTACTCATTTTATCTGCCAACCCACAAGGGGTGGATGCACACCTGTGTCGAGGAGAAAAATTAAAGTAAAGAAGAAAGAACTAAAGTAGAACAGAAATCAGCAGTAGCTCAATGGAAAAAAAAAAAAAGAGAAAGAAAATGGGAGATAAGATGGACCAATACAGGAGCATCCTAGTGCATTGGGTGGAACTCCAGACACTACATTTGAGTGTCAGGCCGCTCCACCTTACTTCACGTTGGCTCCTACTTCTCTTGATCAATTGTTGCTGCAGTATGTAGTGAAGAAAGAAGGAAAGCAGTAAAAGAAAAGCAAAAAGAAAGAAAAAGGGAAAGTGAAGACAAAGAAAAAGAAACATGAAAATGAGAAAGAAAAGGTGAAAGGAAATGACGAAGCAAGAAATGGAAAGAATGAAGGAAACTGAGAAAGAAATAGAAATATAAGGACAACGAGAACGAACCAGACCATGAAAAGAAGGAAAAGGAAAGAAAGTCAGGAAGAAATAAAACTGTGTATAAACTTAATACAGGTGTAGTAGAGTTCCAGGCCAGTCCACCTTGCGTCATCTTGCCTCTTACCCCTCTTGTTGCTTATGGTGATAGTGGTGAAAGGAAGGACGAAAGAAAACGAGTGATGAAGAAAAGGAGAATGTAAGAGAATAAAGTGAGGAGACAAACATAAAAGAACAATATAATACCCATTCTAGGTGATTTCAGTGTTCACCACCCGCTTTGGCTCTCCTCTCCTTTCACTGCTCCACCTCGTGAGCAAGCCTACATCTTTTCAATCCTTAATGACTTACAGCAACTTGTACAGCACCATACTCGTATCCCTGACCGTCTTGGACAGAGATCCAACGTGTTTGACCTCTTCCTTATGACCACCACAATTTTGCCTCAGGAGCGAGAGAGAGAACGTTAAGGAAATGCTAACGAGGCGCTGGTGGAATGAAGGATGCGTGTGTGTGTGTGTGTGTGTGTGTGTGTGTGTGTGTGTGTTGTTATAACCACGACAGGTACAACACACCACCACTAAGCAATTGACCGTGAAGACAAGTACCATCCGAGTCGTAAACGAGGACTGAATTAGGGAAATAATGATCACAGGTTTCAGAATGGTTTTAGTTCCGACTTTTATTTCTATTATTTCCTACCCTGTGAACCTGATGGTTGATATTGGTGTTGGCTTTTACTGTAGCATTCTCTTTATCAATGTACTTTGCCGAGAGAGAGAGAGAGAGAGAGAGAGAGAGAGCAATGCGTAGTGACGGGAAAGAAAGCAACGGAACATTCCACTCTGCTTGGCCTGGCCAGTCGCCACTATGCCCGAGCCGACCGAGACACCTGCTTCACCTGCTCACGCCTTCGACCCGTTGAGGGGGGCACCCAGTAGCAGATCCGAGCCGTCAGGAGCCTCCACCATCCGGGGAACCGTGAAGTGGTACAACGTGAGAGCGTGTTACGGGTTCATCAGGCGCCAGGACACTGGCTCTGATGTATTCGTCCACGTCTCTGGGATCGCTGTACCTAATCCACGGTTTTTCCAGCGCTCTCTTGGCGATGGGGAGACAGTGGAGTTTCGTATCGTTCAGGCTGCCAAGGGTCCCGAGGCTACGGATGTCACTGGACCGGGTGGTGTTGCCGTGCAGGGCTCTGCTCATGCACGGCGCCGCCCCCCGGCCCCGAGACGCCAGCCTAGGGGTCCTGGGAGTTCTGGCGATACGAACACACTCGTTGCGATGTGTATCGCGACGGCTGAAGCTTTTAGTGGGGGTAGTAAGGCGGTTCTGGCTGTTCTCCTTCCTCAAATCTTTAAGGAGAACGGCCTTCCACGCCTTACTATTCCCCGGAGCTTCACCCGCGATCCTCGTCACCCCCCTCGTCAGGAGCGTCAGGCCCGGCGGCCGCAGCCTCCACCTCCCCGCACAACACCGCGGAAACGGCTGAGGCTGGATGCCCCTCTCAACAGGGCGACTGGCACCACCACTACCGAACCGCTCCTTACCGACCCGGAACCGATACAGGCCATGGAACTTGAGCATGGAGAGACAGTCGTGGAGGTTCACCTCCCTTCGTCAGGAGCTGAGGGGGAGCGTGTCTCTTCTCCCGTCCCTTCCGTCCATCTGGACGAAGCAGAGCCGCCCTCCTTGACTTCTCCATCTGCTCCTGACGAAGAGGAGGTGCCTCTTCCTCCTCCACCACCGCCTGCTGCCATTGCTCGCCCCTCTTCTCCCCCTCCACCTAAGGAGAAGAGGAAAAAATCGAAGAAGAAAGGGGGGAAGGACAAGGCTGACCCCTCCACTGTCGCACGCCGCCTCGAGGCTCTTCTACCGCCCCTTTCTGACCAAGCTACACTCGACGCCCGCACGGATACGGACTTAGAAGAACTTCTATACGACCTCACGGATCCTATTAACGACCAGGACACATTGCCACATGTCTATCGGCAATTGTACAAGGATTTCCGTGAGGCGTATCTTTCCAACTCCCTTTCTCCATCTCAGGAAGCCGTGATCCGTGAGGGCGTCGAGTTTGATCCACCTAGAGCTGCATTGGTCCACTACATCGCAGTCAGACTGCTTTCATAATCCTGCTGCTTTCCATCAGACACTGCCCACTTCCATCCTCTGCAGTTGCCCCTTGCCTGTTTGCCGCCCTTGCCTCATCTTTATTCTGGCTGCCGTCTCTGCTTTACTTTTTTTTTTTTTTTTTTTTTTTTTTTTCCCTCGTTTTGTCTGCTTTTTTATTTGCTTTTTCCCGTGACGGGCTCTTTGTTTGCCCGTTCCCCACCATGTTGTGGGGAGAATATTACACCACCACCACCAAGCAACGGAAGGAAAGCGGAAGAGGAAGGGAGACAAATTCCCCTGCGCTATTTCAAACCTACCTACCCTACCTTACCCCCTCTACCTTACCAAGCATTAAAAGCAAACACTCTTTGTATTCTTTTAACCACTAATGTCGGGCATTTTTGCCGCATAAACAATGATCCAGCCAAAATCTGACGTGTGATCCGACACGAACAGCTTTATCACTTATGTGGCCTTTTCTTTTTTGTTACAGGTTTCAGCTTCGTTGTCGGATACTTTCATATATTTAACCTCACCATTACGATTGTCTGCCCTTAGCTGAATATCGGAGTGTGACTGGCAGAAAAAATAAATATAAATGACACTATTATAATGAATGGCAAAATAAATATTGCTTCTAACGCCTTCACAGCCAGATGTCTCCTATGTTGAATAAAATCATATGGCGGCAGCAAGAATTATATGAAAAGTTGTCATCCTACTGAGTGAAAACTTGCGTCAGAGAGACCTGACAAAATTACCAAACGTGATAAGTGCAGCTATACAATGGAAGTCTGTAGTTTGTTTACACAACCTTGAAACTGTTTCAGATCCTAATGATATTTGACTAACGAAGCAGCATCATTCAAGCACGTTTGAAGGACTATGATCTCACTCCATTACTTCGGAATCACACACGTGTAAAAGGGTGACTGACCGAAAATTCTAGTTAGCTCTTGCATTAGAGAGTGGGTTAGAAACAGTGGTGCTGGTGTGTGGATAGTGTGTATGGTGAGTGTGTAATGTAAATAATATACATTGTCCATCCTGTCGTGTCAAAATCATCACCACCACCTCCGTCACCATCATCACAAGCCTGCATCTGTAATTGCAATATGCAGTATCATTACCACCACCGTCATCATAAGCCTGTAACAGTTGCAGCAATATCTCATACATTGTCTTCTGCAGGATATTGTTAGAGGAGTTTTAGCAAATAAAAAATCACATACAAGAGAGGTATGAATGGGGATGGAGTGTCTGAACTGAGTGATGCATGTGAAAGACGAAGATTATTTTGTATTGCGTGTGTGTGTGTGTGTGTGTGTGTGTGTGTGTGTGTGTGTGTGTGTGTGTGTGTGTGTGTGTGTGTGTGTGTGTGTGTGTGTGTGTGTGTCTGTCTGTCTGTCTGCGTCTGTGTGTGTGTGTGTGTGTGTGTGTGTGTGTGTGTGTGTGTGTGTCTGTCTGTCTGTCTGTCTGTCTGTCTGTCTGCGTCTGTCTGCGTCTGTGTGTGTGTGTGTGTGAGAGAGAGAGAGAGAGAGAGAGAGAGAGAGAGAGAGAGAGAGAGAGAGAGAGAGAGAGGACATGGTGCGAACATATTTAGGCATATAAAAGGACATACTACCAGAACCCCGTTTAATTCCTTTAATATCGGCTGATGACATGTTTTTACTCTGCCTTGCGCCAAACAAGTTCGCTTGCCACTGGGAATCCTTCTGAAATCTAAGACAGAGTTTGGATTTCCAACCCTACTCTTGTGGTGCACATAGGTCGTGAGACAAACACGCCACCACTGAGTCACCGTAGCTCCACCACACTGTATTTCATCCATACATGCAGAGCTATTGCTCTGACTTCTCTGCCTGTCCATCCATCCTGTCACTCCACCCCATCCTGCCAGTTCATAGATCATGCCTCCCTAGCTCTCTTCTTTCCCGCCTTCCTTCCACCATTTCCTTCTTTCTCCTCGTCACTCCTTCTTCTCTTCCTCTCTTCCTTCACCCTCTCTCATCCATTCTTCTGTCTTTCCCTCTTTGTCCTCTTTTTCCTCCTCCTCCGTCTCCAGCTTTGAATTTTCCCTGGCACCTGGAACCTAAACTTATGCCTAAAAGTTTACAGGAAAAAAGTGGGCGGGGGAGAGCTCAGAGAGAAGGACTTTGGCATCCGAAATTAAGTTCAGGTTATTGCCATGAGACTGCTGGACTTTTAATGAACTGCATTATATCTTTGAGGCGGATCTTTACAATTAAATGAGAAACTTGGAAGGAAAGTTTCACCTAATATATTTCTGTCTTCTTTGCCCAGATGGATACTATTTATATTAACTACATTTTGTAGTTATTATATCTGCACAACTTCACAATATAAGAGAAAAAATATAAAATTATTATCTGGAAATTGCATATCTATGGGGATATGCTGGAAAAACGTTGAAGTTTCTGCGAATTGTGTCACTGGCTGGGGTTTGGTCAGAGTAGGTACTAGATGACACATCTAGTACTTGAGTTCACTTATTCTTACATTTCTATGAAAAGAAAATTCTTGTCAGTAAAACACACAAAATATTGATTAGATGGATACACACAAATTATTGCTAAATCAGGGTAGGTGACTGGTGGAATAATGGCCTCTCTGTGTTTTCCGGAGCTGTCAATATGAAACCTAATGACATAGGTAAGCGTGTAAGAGGCAATGTGGACAGGGAGAGATTGGAACCTCTTCTATACTCATTTCATTTTAACATGTCCTAAAGGTGAGAACTCTTCGTCTTCAGTGTCGAGAATGTAATAGATTAACAATATATTATGATGCTAGTCACGAGGAGTCCTATGGAAAGTTTTAGAGCAGTATATTTAACTTATTTTACCATCAAATTACGTTAAATAAGCCACAAAAGGATGAAAATATCGGCTGAGTTAAGGTGAGTGAACAACAGTAAGAGTTTACTTAGATAGGTGAGATGCGAACGATGGATGACTGAGTTGGGGTGGGGGGGGGGTTCTGGCTGGCTGGATTTGTTGGTCAAGTGGTGGAGTACTTGACTGTTACTGGATAAGACACGCAGCGCAAAATAATTGATATTAGAAGTCATAGTCTTCTATGTACATGAAAATATCTGTTTCTCGTAAAGTGAGCGTGATAGAGCAAAAGAAGTGGATAAGTTATTATGAAGGCGCGCTCGCACGCAAACGCACACGCACACGCACACGCACACGCACAGAGAGAGAGAGAGAGAGAGAGAGAGAGAGAGAGAGAGAGTCATCTAAAGGACAGATTTAACTCTCTAAAATATGTCTCTGCATCAATACATATCAGGTCCACTACATGACTGGATCATTCCTGAAGAGTAATGGTCATATTTCTCCCTTCCCCATGCTGGAGAAGTATACATGAAGAAAGTGTGACCGTAGGAAGATGAAAGTACAAGCTGGTATTTACTGACCAACGGTATATATGTTCCGAGTCTGTATGTCATCGGCAGAATCGACTGAAATGCAAACAAATGCAAGCATCTGAGTATGACATACAACCAACACCCAGGCCGCCACTGCCAGCACTCAAACCCTGGACTCAGGGCTCATTATCACGATGCTAATACACTAACCACCCAGTCACCGAAGTTCCAAATCACATTTACTCATAATACACCCTTCATCGAACTGAAGGGTGAAAGGGAGTCATTTTAGAAAGCTAGTAACAAGCAAAAAAGAACTGGTACCATATAAAGATGTAGGCACGTGCCCTGAGGAAAGTTGGGTGGGAAAGTGTGCATTTCAGCTTGACGGAAACACTTAACCGAACCTGAGGAAGACAGGAAATTGCCTTTTATGGCAGTGTTTACATTTGCTTTGAAAGTGAAAGAGAAGTCTTTTGCTCCAGTCTTTTTCTAAAGTACCAACACTATGCTAGACTGGATATTTTAAATATTCATTGGTATTTCGTGAAGAAATTAACCTGATTATTTGCAGTGTGAACGAGTTTTAGATGCAAGGTGTGTGTGTGTGTGTGTGTGTGTGTGTGTGTGTGTGTGTGTGTGTGTGTGTGTGTGTGTGTGTGTGTGTGTACTCCCAGTTCATATGTGACCTAAATATTCAGTCACGATAATTACATTCATTCTTCCTGACTGTCCTTAATTCCCTTGTCAGAGAAGCCTGCCCCAGCTGGATATGAATGTGGGTCTGAAGGTATTTATATACACAGTATGGCCTAGTTCTGTAATTAAGTGCGTTACAAGACACAGTAACTTATACGTCTCATGGAAATTAGTTGCCTTTCTTGTTTCAGAAATCCCAAGAAAACGTGAGAAGGATGTGACGCAAAGTTGATGATCATGGTGATGATGATGATGATGATGATGATGATCATGGTGATGATGATGATAAAGAGGACAGTGTGTGTAAATACTGAAAAAAAAAAAAAAAATCTAGAAACAACAGTTTATAAACAATGTGTGTGTGGCATCATGTAGAGGTAGGCTACCTTGAGGGTACCACCACATTACCTGACCAGGGCATCTTTACCCATTGCTAAGAAGCTTTGCAGTTTAACATGAAATATTGATGCCACTAACTTTTCTTGCCTATATAATCAAACCGCGGTGAGCTGAGCAATGAACTGTTCCGTCTCCAATTTACTTAGACGTTTGTTAAAGTAACAGTTGCATTGGAGATCACATTTTTTTATTTTTTATTTTTTTTTAATAACAACGGAGGAAGGAAAAACAAATGTGGAAAAAAAAATAATCCATACACCAGACTACTGGTGTCCTCTGTTCATAAAATATCTGTAACAGTTAGACTTGAACAGTTGTGGATTGAAATTTGGAGGAAAACAACTCTGGGGAAGCGAGTTCCAGAGAGATGCAGTTCGGGGAATGAAAGAATTCTGATAGGCAGAAGTTCTGCAATATGGTTGAGTGACATTCCAGTCATGAGCGCTACCAGATGCCCGTGTAGCACGAGGGAAGGCATGGAGAGGCGGCACCATGGACGCAACCTCGTCTGAGCACTTGCCAAAAAAATATCTGTAAAATAATGCAAGGGAGGCAACATTCCTTCTTACTTGCAGGGGAGGTAGTTTATATGTTAAAAATCATAACACCCACTGTGTTTTCCCTCACAAGTCATAAACGAATCACTAAGTAGTATTAATTGTCCATCTTGAAATTTTTCTAAATTTATCATAACGAGAATGAACTTTTAAATTGTGTTATCCCAGGCACTTAAATCAATTTCAGGAGAACATCTTCAAAAGGGAAACAGCTAGTTTTAGCCAACAGAACTCCATCACAGGCAGGGCTCTCCTCTTCTGTATGAAATCGTCTGGCGGTATCAGGAATAACACTGTTTCTGGAGTCCCCCAAATGAAAGATATGGTTTGCCACAAACAAGTTTGTTCACACAAGTTTCGACCTGAAAGATGTCATGTACAGTATATCAGAATGCGATAAGAATACAAACAGCATACAATGTTACATACAGAGAACAAGTAAATTATATACATGACAGTATTTGACATCCACATCAGTCCTCCTTTGTGATAATATATGATTTGTACTAAATTGTTCACCCTGCAAACCCAGGAATTCTGATGGTATGTGTACAATGTTATTCTATGTAGATTCCACTGAAGAAATTACCAAGCAACAGTATTAGCACTATGCAATAGCCTAAATAACACAATATCAAAAAACATAGCAAACGAACAAATAAAGATCACAACGTCAGCTCTGCAACATTTGGGAGGACTGTAATGAACACCATTCCCTGTGAGAGCATCGGCCATACTCCAGCTCTTCGTAATCACTGAAACATACATCATCCCACTCAAATACAGGATCCACTTACCCAGCACTATACATCCACCCAGTTCTAAACAAATATGTAATACATCAGTACATACGAGAAACATGGTAGTCACAAAAAGTACCGTTTGGTATAAACAGTCAAAATTCACTATCCCCATAGTATGACTACCATACTGTATTTAAAATATAACTTAACACAGGACAGTATATACTGAATACACACAGTACTACATACCGAGTGTGGAATCACGGTCGCCATGAGTGTGCGTTCCTGCACTGTAACCAAAGCAGCTGGAAACTGATGTCAGGCAGTCATTCACAGGCGCCAGCTAACATACTGTTATGAAAGGAGATTTGCCAGTTAGGTAGTCTCGTACCTTCGAGACGTTTCTGGTACCGTAAGTTTCGGTACAAGTCGTCAGAGTTGCCAGTTTGCCTGGTGTTTGTGAGCGTAGTTATTTCGTAAGTTAAACATTCATTTATTTTTGTGCTCTTTTTCTTTATAATGTTTTATTTAAGTAATTGCTTGTTAAATTATGCAATTTAAGTTCGTATGGTTAATGATTTAGAGTGTTGTGTAATGTAAGACAACTCTAGAATGTTTTGATGTCTCGTAGTTGGTAACTGTTGTTGCTAGGGGCTGATGCAAGATAGTATGTCCAAGAATGTTGGAGAAGTAGAAGTTTCGAGAGTAATGCAAGCTTATATAAGGATGGTGAAGAGCTTAGTTAGTCAGTCAGTTTGGAGTTTAGTCGGGTTTCGGGTCAGTTTGTGTGAAGTTCAGTCGGTTTTGGTGCAGTGTCAATGTCAGTGAAGGTTGTATATTTTTGGTACTTGTGAAAACAGTGCCAACAGTGACGGGTTATTGAAGTTTGTATATCAGTGGAACTTGAGAAGACAGTGAAGTGTATTAAGTGTAATTACTGTCAGTGAAGATTATTTTCAGTACTTGTGTAATAAATGAAGTGTTAGCAAGCATTGTGTACTAACTGTGAAGTGTTGCTAAACATTAAATGTAACTGCAATCTATAAAGTGTGTATAGCTCCAGTGTTTGTGAGAACAGTGAAGTTGGAAAGAATTAAGTGGAATTATTTGGAAAAAAAAGACAGTGAACTTTAAGGAGCCAGTGTTTATTTTCGCCTCAGCTGATCTTGTGTACTGCACACCTAAAGGCTGACCATAAGAAGAACAACTCACTGGGCTGCGTCCTTCCTGTACTGTACTACTGCTGTTGGAGCCTGTGGCAGTGTGGGGACTGGGACGTAACAATACTAAACAAATGA
The DNA here is from genome assembly GCF_032717465.1 of Coenobita brevimanus. Classification (NCBI taxonomy): domain Eukaryota; kingdom Metazoa; phylum Arthropoda; class Malacostraca; order Decapoda; family Coenobitidae; genus Coenobita; species Coenobita brevimanus. Next base: position 5,527,695 of record NC_137062.1, on the reverse strand, counting down.
CGATCTTGATCCACACCCAGGATGAGAAGAAAAAAAAAAAACATTAAAGTTACTAGTAATTACACTTTCACACACAAATCCTTATTTAAGTCAAAGGAATCCTAATAAATTCTTAAGATCTGCTGTCTAAATCACTCATGTTGTTTGTATGCAGGAATTACAATAAGGTCCATATATGCACAGAGATGACCCACAGCCTAACAAACCATTATCGTCACTGATAAATGATGATACAAACATTAAAGACGAGTCATCATACGAAAGAGGCTGAACCTTCATTCTACTCCATAGAGATACAGCCGCCTCATGTTTTGCATTTATAAGAAGGCTTCAACCTTAATGTAGAAGTGCAGTGTTGGTTCATACTGGACTGGGTAGTCCTCCTTACAAGAAGCATACTGATACATCCCCACCCCACACTGCCACAGGCTTCAACAGCAGCAGTTCAGTCCAGGAGGGACGTTGCCCAGTGAGTTGTTCTTCCTATGGTCAGCCTTTAGGTGTACAGTACACAAGATCAACTGAGGCGAAAATAAACACTGGCTCCTTAAAGTTCACTGTCTTTATTTTCCAAATAATTCCACTTAATGCTTTCCAACTTCACTGTTCTCACAAGCACTGGAGCTATACAAACTTTAATAACTGCTATTATATTTAATGCTTGACAACATTTCACTGTTATTGCACTTAATGCTTGACAACAATTCACTGTTACTGCACTTAATGCTTGACAACACTTCACTGTTGGTACAAGTTCTGGTGATATTCATACTTCAATAACCACTTCACTGTTTTCACAAGTACCGAAAAAATATACAACTACACTGCCACTGCACCAACACTCAAACTCAACCGAAACCCGACTGAACTTGTTCTAATCTCTCATCCATCCTTATATAAGCTTGCATTTTACTAGAATTATCTACTCCAACGTTCTAGAACTTGCTGGTCTTGTACCTGCCCCTAGCAACAAGTTACCACCTAGGAGACATCAAAACATGCCAGAGTTGTCTTACATTACGTAACACTAAATCATCTACCATACGAACTTAAATTACATAATTTAACAATCACTTAAATAAAACATTATTAAGAAAAAGAACACAAAAACAAATGCATAACTTACGAAACATCTACGCTCACAAACAGCAGGCAAACTGGCAACTCTGACACGTACCGATGCCGGAACTTACAGTACGTGACTCTATAAAATGATGCAGTGCTCCGATACACAATGACTCTGTATGAAATGATGCAGTGCTCCGTTACACAGTGACTCTGTATGAAATGATGCAGGCTCCGATACACAATGACTATGAAATGATGCAGTGCTCCGTAACACAGTGACTCTGTATGAAATGATGCAGTGCTCCGTTACACAGTGACTCTGTATGAAATGATGCAGTGCTCCTTTACAAAGTGACTATGAAATGATGTAGGGCTCCGTTACACAGTGACTCTGTATGAATTGATGCGGTGCTCCGTTACAAAGTGACTATGAAATGATGCAGTGCTCCGTTACACAGTGACTCGATGAATTGATGCAGTGCTCCTTAGGTCAAACAGTATTAGGACACATCAACGGAGGACTGAGGCACATGTTAAAAATCAGTTAGCTACGTTGAAACAATACTGTAACTTAATTTTGTCAATATGAATTCTGTTTCAATCCTCGAATGCGAATCCAACTACATGTAACATAGGTTGCCATTGGCTCCTTTTCCTCATATTAATACAGTTTAATCAACTGTAGATGTATGTAAACAAAGCTGATACATCTACCCACTATGAGTGAACCATGTGATATCACTACCATTACAGTATACTGACATTTTCACGCAGTACATTCTAGAGACGCTTAGAATGTAATTTTTTATTCTCACACCGGTAACCAATGGAAGTGGGCCTCTGTAACCAAGCGGTGGGCACGACACAAGTCGTTGCCTTCATTCATAGATTAATATTACGTCGTGTAGTACGAGGATGCCAGATACCTCCAGATGTGTCCAGGGAATCATGAACTCAAGTGTACAGTAGTATGGTATGATAATAATAGTAGTCCATCCATCCATTATCCAATCCTACATTGCCCCCATGAGGAGCATAGGAGCCCGAGGCTATGCATGTTGGTCCCGACATTTAAGATCAGAGCGACCAGCCTCATTCATCCCTGAGTGGCATTACGTGAGCAATAAACCCCAACCATCCCTTGGATATAAACATTCACTGGCTCAATCCGATTGGAGCGCAATAATTACCCACTAAACCACCAGGCGCCAAAATTTGGTTATATGGTTACCACCCAGAGTAGTAAATGGTTTCCTGGTGTACAGGAAACCATTTGGCTTGTCACTCAGTGTAGAGTCACCCACAGGCAGAAGAGGAATGAATGAAGGAAAGAAAGAAGAGTGATTGTAAAGTTACTCCTAGGCAGAAGGACAAGGAAAGAAAGAAGGAAAAGAAGACAGAAGAGGATGGAAGGAAAGAAGGATGGAGGAGAGAGGAAAGGGCAGACACCCGACAGCAGCACTACATCGAGTGAGTGGATGGTGAGCGCCCCCACCTACCACAAAATAATAATAATGATAATAATAATAACAACAACAACAACAATAATAATAATAATAATGATAATAACTAGAATTCTGAAATCGCTGAAGCAATATTCAAAGAACTCCACATTCGAGATGTAAATACTTTTGTTATCATTGCAAAGCTAATTTTGAAGGACTTTTGGTATGACAACAATTTTTTCGGACTTTGACCTGTGATCTTGAGATCAAGGACAAGGCCATTCATATTATGGAAAATCATTCATACTATGCAAATAATGCTCACTCATGACCCACTACATTTCCACAGGGTTTGGTCAAAATTGGCCAAATACTTTCCGATTTAGCAATTGCAGGCATGAGACGGCCATTTTGATTTTCCTCTATCTCAAAAAGTATTTGTTGGATCTCAGTGCAATACCCAGGTGCACTAGTATATGTTGACTACTATGTATTGGTACATTTGCAAAGCAATCGATTTCCTATTTTTTGCTGCACAGGAGAGCAAATATTGAGAAAATAACATGGAGGGTGCCATTGTTGTGCTACGAGTAATACTAGTAAAAAAAAAAAAGTCAAAAGAAGCCTGCAGCTAAGATAGGCTACATCACTCCTGAAAATTTCAAGTAATCTCAAACGGTCTTGGAATGCCAGCCTTCTAGATCCCCCCTCTACAAAAAAAAAAAGAAAGAAAAAAAGAGAGTAATATCTACAACATCAATAAGAGGGACACACTGAACAGTCATCAATCAGCCTCTACAGGTTCACTTTTCCATGTTTACAATCGCGTACTCTGTGATACACACAGGCACGAAATCCACAGAAACAATTTTATTATTATAATATTTAAACAGTACAATGGTTTCATCAGGCATTTCATTAAAGAAAATGCTTGAAATATATAGTTAAGTGTTATATTTTCAACAATTCATCCACCGTGTATAAAAAGAAGCAAACATGTATACAGTAAAAATGTGTAATTATGTATCTTACAAAATCTGACAGTCAGGAATTGACCTTATAATCTTTAGATCTACAGATAAATATGTTAGCCAAAAATCTGGCTCAAGTAAGCTCGTGAGTCGTCCATCAGAAAGGTGTTTTCATACAAGTTATCATTTTTCTTTTTTTGGTAATAGTGTTACGGTAGTTTTAGAATTCAGGTTTAATGAAAACTAAGCAGCATAGAATCATTTACTATCGGACTAGTTTCTGATGAAAATCCTAAAAACTTTAAAACAGTGAAATGAAAATTTTTCCATTCAGCTAAATGGCATCTCCAAATGGCTGTCACCCTGGGCGGACCACCTCCCCCCCGACCTTCCTTAGAAGGCCACTGCTCCAGACAAACTACTGAGGCAGTAATTCATATAAACAGGAGAGAGGAGTACCACACATATCGTCCATGACTTGTTGGTGTGCATCAAAGGCGCCTTTCCACTGCTGCGGCAGCTGTGACCCGCCTCTCCTCAAAAGCGCTAACGGGGATCATTTTCAAAGATGGCCAAGCTCAGTGGGGCTTTTGAGTATGAGCCTGTAGGGAAAAGTTGACATGCAAATTTGCCTTTGCCACAAAAGCCTCCTTCAAATGTTTTGGGTATCCGGCCCCAGGACTGGTGTACTGATATTAATGGGGATGTTTTACATTGTTCGCGGGTCTTATGGTACAATAGTGAAGTCTATTTTATTGCAATTAAAATTCTGTCCTCTGCCTGTCTCTAAACTTCAAATCTCATCTTTCCCCACTGACCCACACCCTGACCTTCCCATAAAATGTCAGTCTGCCAATCCTCATACAGTCCAACCTTAACTACAAGGGTGCTCTCCCCAGTTGATAAGATCATCATCATCATCATCAGCAGCAGCAGCAGCAGCCAGACCTTTTTTCCCACTTATGTCTTATGTGATGTAAGGTCCAGACAGAGAGAGAGAGAGAAAAAAAAAAAACACTAGCTAAAGTCGCTCTGATTCAGCGATACTTAACCTTTTGGCTGTTGTTACTTCTTGGCACCTCAAGATAGGCTGCTACTGCCCCATCATACTTAAACCGAGAGAAACCGTAGGAAAATAAAATGGTACTGGTTATGTATTTTCCAAGTGATTACACAAACTATAAAAAGAAATCAGTACACTGTTTTCAGCCACATTAAATGTTTCAGTAGAACATATACCTGGTTAGAATACTACTTTGATGAGTGAAACAGTTTTCCTTTAATAAGTTATTTTATGCATGGCACAGTTATAGGCAATAAGCTTCACATGTCATAGTCAATAAGCATCCCGTCGTTGGCTTTTTTTTTTTTTTTTTTTTTTTTTTACATAGCAGAAATGCCCACTTCACAGCGGTATGTAGTTGTAAAAGGCATCAGGTTTCCGTGTGCTCACAATGGTAGAATGGTGCATTCTTTACCAAGCTTTATCCAGAAAGTAGCCACATCGTTCTCATGATGATCTCTTTTAGTTCTAAAAGAAAAAAAAAAGAGAAAAAAATGACTGAGCAAAGTTCTACCGATATTACTCCCTTGGAAAGGCAAAGTTACCCCTTTGGGGGTAATTACTCCCAAGTTAAAAACCACTGCCTTAATTAGATGGGCCACAGTCTTATTCACTACTCAAGCTCCAAGAATCTTGATTCCAACACATGGGCAAAACATGGCAATTACTAGAATGGCACTCAGTAGGGCGCATCCCTTCTCCGTCAACATTCTGGAATATTCACTGAAAAATTTACGAAAATGTCGAAAAACGCCCTATCTTGCAATGTTAAAGTGAAAAAAAAAAAATCCTGGCTCCTCACCTTTATCGGGATCCGCACCAAAACTTATTGGAGTCTATTCTGAGCCAAGGCCCATTCTTCTACCAAGTTCCGTGGAAATCCGTCCAGTAGTGTTTATGTAATATTGCCCACAAACAAACAAACAAACAAACGGACAGGAGTGAAAACATAACCTCCTTGGCGGAGGTAATAAGCTTCATTTTACCTATCTACTGGAGTCAATAAATGAGAAGAAAAGGACCCCCAAAATAGGTAGCAGCAAGAAATATATTAAAAATTACACTCTTGTGGAACAGATTGGCCGTGGGTGGAAATACCTTCAAACCGTGTGCCGTGCTACACTCATTCTACTCTAGCATGACCTAGATTTTCGTCCTTTTTCGTCTCATATCACTTAGTCTAATGGAGGAAAAAGACAACACTGTATTATTGTTCTACAATCTTTTCATGACACTTCATCATGAGTAGGATCATATTTACGTACTAAATTATTATAATCCAACCCAGCATTCAAGATGGAGAGATGGTAATTTTGTGCCAAGTTGCAGTAAAAAAAATATATAGTAGTTCCGTAAAGAATACTAGGGTGGCAATGATTAGACCCAGCAGGAGGAGCAGAAAGAGGCCCTGAAGGTGTGATGTGGTGAGCGCTTTTTCACCACCGCCCTCTGTCTTCTGCCCATCTTCAACTTCACATTCCTGCTTTCCCCACTGACGCATATCTTGAGCCTCCCATAAGATATCCTTGTGCCACTTCTCGTACAGTCCAGCCTGTTGATGTACAAGCTAGTCAGTACACAATACAAAGCCTTTACTGTTTAATCGGTAGAGAGGTGGCGTGCGGTCCTAACGGACCCAGGTTCAAATCCCGGCTGGGGCAGGGAACAGTTTAAGGATTTGAATTTCATTAAATCAGGCTTTCCTGATCTACCAGAAGACCCGCCGACATGTCGTAAAAATACCCCCGCTAATACCAATACACCAGTCCTGTATGAGACAGCCCTAGCATGTATTCAATATGGACGGTGGGTGTTAACGCCGAAGTGGTGACATGTAGAGGTGTATCGTATGTAGGAGGACTGCTGGGCCTTGATAGCAGGCTGTGAAACCTATGCCCAGAGTCGGACACACACACACACACACACACACACACACACACACACACACACAAACTCCTTCAAAATGTGGTGGTCTTTTTTATTTTATTCTTGCTATCGATTCATTCATTAATCATCCAGGAGCACACGGACTCAGGACTAGGCTGTTCAGTCTAGACAGTAAAGGTGTGACTAGTTCCTATTCTCTGAGTGGTTTTATGTGAGTAATAAATCCCAACATCTTCTCACACGTAAAGTCTTGTGGAATATATCTAGTTGGAGGGCCTTAACTCACTAGACCACCAGGCATCCATTTGTCATTTGTTACCAGCCAACATAGTAAATGGTTATCTAAAGACAGTTTTATTTGCTTCATGAGAGATTTTTAAACTGGAGAGGTCACACATAGACTTCATTAACTCCTTCACTGCAAAATATCTCCCAAGAGAAGAGTAGTTGTGCACAGTATTATCATCCAGCAGCAGCAAGACCATAATAAAAAGGTATATCCCCAGGGTAAAGGGATCAATAACTTTCTTATGGTAAAATTATTGGCATCCCCTCATTTCCTGCCCAAGCTTCTTTAATCACCTGCAGACCTACATGTAAACCAAGTATTATGGACTTATAAAAATTGATTGTCTTAACACTTGCAGTTAGATGATGTAGTTTATATTATTTCTTGCTATGTCCAGATTATTTTACGCAGTTTAAAAGAGATTTTGTAAGTGGAGTAGGTCTTCTATAACCTATCCAGTATTACTGGGTTCTCTTGAAATGAATGGCAGCTTCTAACAGTGGTGAGGACAGAAGATGAAAAAGACATCGTTGTATTGAAAGAGTTAATGACCCTCGTGAAGTAGAAAAGAATAAATCTAAGTGTTCTTCTTCCTCCATAAAGTTTATAAACTAGATGTTTGGAAGTGAGACTTCTGTGCAATTTGTCCACCCAAATCTAGATATATGCAGGCCTCATTATTCGATATATTGTTTCATATTGTTTATAAAGGTTGCAACATGCTTGCATGCATCGGCCTTGGCCTCCTAATGGCGGCTTTCAACGGTGACGGATCGCTAGCAGCCTCCCTATCCAGTCCCTTGTCCCTAAGATTGTTCTGGTGCCGGACATCGTTTCCATGATGAGTTGAAGTCTCACACAATTTTTACATATTACATACAGAAATGTTAATTCATAATTAACCCGAGGCATCCCATCGACGTATGGGTAGGCCTACATTGCAATATTTTGTCACAGATAGTCCTGTCAACGTACTGATACATTGCACAATTGCAAGGTTCATAATTTGCACAATTTTCAATATTCGCGCATGATTTTTGGTACGTATACGCGGGACACCTTCCTCTATTCCTCTACAAGATGCCAGGCAGGGACAATGCCTTACACTGCATAACCTCCCCCCCCCCCACGCACGCCATTGTCTCAGCAATTCACCTGTTACCAGTGACCTGGCCAATAAAGACATTCAGGGCCAGAGTGATTCCCCAATCGATGACAATGTGGAGGACAAAGTTTACATAGCATTAGAGGAAGAAACAGTCAGAAATGATGATCAGGTAATGTCGCAAAAAAAGGTCAGGTATGTTGATGAGTTAGTGAGTGAAACAATGCTTATAATGCCAAAATTACTGTTTGAAAACCAATATACTCTCGTACTACATATAAATTCGTACCAAATAAATAAATAAATTCCGTTTATGAGTGGTGTGAAATAGTTACCCTCCCATAGAACTCGTTTTCTTTGGAGCCAGCCTGATAGAAAACCCATTAAGGTAAGGAGGTACTACTACTTGTATCGAGTATTTTAAACCTCAGGTGAGCAATTTCTCTATGAATTTTCGATGTTTCTCACCAAAAGCGGAGGTTTTAGCAAAAAAAAAAAAAAATCCAAAATAGCTCGGGATTGAGGGGTGTCGGAGGTGCGAAATAGCTCGGGACGTGACTGGTTAAAGAGTGTGTATTATAGTGTGAAGATAATCAACTAAACACAACTACACTGTATGTGTAGCATGGGAATAGGATGGGTGCCCAGACCTGCAAAGCCAACATTTTTCTGACATATGCAGTGAGGGTGAAGGAAGGCGACAGAAGTATATGAACGTGCGTATGTTTAAGTCTTGGGGAAACATATATCTGTACTAATGTATCTAATGTAGTTAATACTGCTTTATTGAGATGTATAATGTGAATGGTAGATTGTAATACACGCCTACTCATGTATATCTCTCGTTGTCTTTGAGAGAAATGACATCTCTAAATAAGCTGACCTAAGCCTGCTCCCAGAGCGGGGTGGATTAGAACCAGCAGAATACTCTCAACCTTCGTAAGAGGGAGACACTCTACTCTGAATCACTCTCTTGTTGCAGCTGCATCTTTTTCTGGCGAATAAAGAGAGATAAAACACATCTGCTCCAGTTTCTGTTCACCTGCACGCTACCATTCTTCTGATTACAGGATCTACACCAATAATCCTGCCACCTGCCATAGCAGAGCGACACTGGGGGGCGTGCCAGCTGGGAACTTAGTGACTTCCAAACAGCAGGAACATAACATAAATTGATGGTCTGTTGTGGAACTCAGTGGAGTCACGCCTAAGTGGCTACAAGATCACGCTCAGTGGCCTCGTCCCAGGTGTTGTTTTTGGTCTGTCTCTCGCAACCCTACTCCCGACACTTTCCGCACCCAATTATCATCCTCCATCCTCTCCACATGCCCAGTCCATCTCAATTTATCCCTCTGCATCACAACGCCATTACATTCTAGTCCCATCCTTACTATCAACTCTTTATTTGTAAACCTTGTCCCCCCCCCCAGTCTTCGTCTTACATCCGTCTAATTAATGTCAATTCCGTACATTTGTGGCAATGGATATCTTCTGCCTTTACTGCCCAGGTTTCACTACCTTACAGCCTTACACTTCTAAAACATGCCACACATAACGACCTCTAGCACGGATGTCAGGAGAGGCAACAGCTCCCTGAACTTCCTCCAATCACTCCTTACCAGCCCCAGCTCCAGCTCATAACATTCCCCCCAGTGACAAAACTCTTCCACACACTCAAGAGACATACCAGCAACATCAATCCATCCACACCTGATGATCTCTACATACTTTCCCCGACACACCATACACACGAAAGCAGCATTATCTCGTAGTCTACCTCAAATAACACTACATCTATTATGCACCAACTTATCGCAAAAACTGCACAAGGTGGAGTTATTATAGACACACTTTTGGCAAACCGCACATGGTCACCCTCTCTGTGCTTTGACAGTACAGACACCAGCCCTAGATATCATCACTTTTGTTTTACTTGAATTTACTCTCAAATCCTTGTGACCCCATTCCATCTCTCCACGGCCTAAATCTTTCCTCTGTCACCCTTACACTCCTGCAGTCATCACCAAATCATCAGCATACAACATTTCCCATGGAAGTCCATTTCTAAAGGCACATGTGAGTACTTCAAGCACCATGGCAAACAATAAGAGATCAAGACTAACCTCTCATGGACATCAACATTAACGGAAAACTAATTACTCAAATCTTCATTCACTCTCACCTGAGTGCGAGCACCGACGTACATAGCCATAAATACACTGACTGCTCTATCCCAAGCTTTCTAATTGCCCACATCACCACTTTCCAAGGAACTGGCAGAGCCCATCTCTAAATCAACAAAAGCAAAGTACAGCTCCCTTTTCCTTCCTATATCTTTTTCCTGAAGCTTTCGGACATTGATTATGGCATCAATGGTCCCTTTGCCCGGTATAAACCTAAACAGCATCTCATCAATATTCATTTTTTCTTTAATCATACTTTCAAGAACTCTCCTCATTACCTTCATTATCTGACATAAACGTTTTATGTCTCTATAATTTCGTCTTTCCAGGGTATCACCCTTCCCCTTGTAGACATTCATAGTCACACTTTTCAGCCAGTCATGTTGGACAACACTTTCATATTTAATCGTATTATCAAATCAGCAACTGACCCAGTCCTATATCTTCTGAGGCCTTCAGCATTTCAGCAATCAACTCAGACACACTTGCTGCCCCCCAGCTGCGTCCTGCCTAATGCCTTGCTCACAGTAGCAGCATCAGTCAAAGAACAAGAGCCAAACACTGGACCCGTTCACTCCAAACATTCCCTGTTCCAGTCAAACTCTTCATTAGACAACCGGTTAAAATGCTCTCTCTAGGCGTCTTTAGTATCCTTACTCTCCATCACTACGTTCTTTCATCATTTTTCACACATTGCCCCCCTAGAACATCTCTATTTTCCCTCTTCATCTTATTTGCCGCCTTAAATACCATATACTTCCTTTCAGCTCTGTTTAAATTTTCCAGTAAAAGTCTCTGAGACACAGATTTTGCCCTGTACACCTCCTTTCTAGCCTTTCACATGGTAGCCAAGATTCCTCACTGTTACCATTCCTTTTCCATTCCTGGGAACCTTCTTTTCTTCTTTACCGCAGCTTCTTCACCCTAACGCCCACCATGTTACTTTATGTCTTGGCTGGCTCCTTGTCCATCCACACACTGAATCAGTAATTCTCAGCAGATTGTTCTTGAGAGCCATGTTCTTTTCATTAACACTTCTGTCAACAGCTTCCTGTTTACTCACAACTCTGATCGTCTCGCTGCAGAAGACATCCCTTACTTCTTTGTATTTTCAATCTCCTTATTTTCCTCCTAGGTGCATAGATCCTCTTCTTCACCACCCACTCCTTAAGCACCATGTCACATATCAGGACATTAACATCCGTAACAACTTCCTATCAGCCCTCCTGACCAGTTTTTTTTTTTTTTAATGCGAGGAAGAAGGAACCAGAGGCCGCAGGCCTGCAGTTACTCTTCTTTCCAAGAGAAAAACAAAATACAAAAGAGACCCAAATTCAAGATCCGATCATTTCAAGATGCCTGGACACACTGCGTTTGAAGGACTGGAGATCATAGGAAGCAGGAAAGACAGACAGAGGGAGACAGTTCCAGGGTTGACCTGTTGCATAAACGAAGGACTGGGAGTAACGGTTAACTCTTGCATTAGAGAGTTGGACAGAAAAGGGATGAGAGTTTGTTGCTAGTAGGTGCTACACTCCCATCGTAGAGAAGGAGGAATGAATGCAGACAGTTCAGAGGAGCTGTGTCCATTGAAGTGACGATAGAAAAGAGATAAAAACAACCAGATTAATTTTACTCCAGTCAGTGATACGAGCCAAGTCAGACATTAGGCGTGCCATAGCCTCATCCCTTGTTTGTTGAAGTAACTGCTGAGATGGACGTTGCAGGAATTGAATGGAAATATGAAGAGTCATCAGCTTTAGAGTGGATAGAGATAGATGTACAGCTTAGAAGGTCATTGATGAATAAAAGGAAGAGAGTTGGTGATAGGACAGAGCCCTGAGGAACACCACTGTTGACAGATCGAGGAAAAGAACGATGGCCGTCTACAACAGCGGCTGTAGAACGACAAGAAAGGAAGCTAGAGATGAAGGCACAGATAGAAAGATAGAAACCGTAAGACGGCAGTTTGGAAATTAAAGATTTATGCCAGACTCGAGCGAAAGCATTTGAGATGTCAAGTGCAATGGCAAAGCTTTTGCCAAAGTCCCGAAAGGAGTCAGAGAGGTAGGTGAGAAGATCGCCAGTGGAACATCCCTGACGGAACCCATACCGGCGATCAGAAAGAAGGTTGTGATGGGAAAGATGCTTTAAAATTTTTCTATTAAGAATTGACTCGAAAACATTTGAGATACAGGATGTTAAAGCAATTGGACGATAGTTAGAGGGTTGGGAATGGTCACCCTTCTTTGGGACTGGCTGAATGAGAGCAAACTTCCAGCAAGAAGGAAAGGTACAAGTTGACAGACAAAGGGGAAAGAGTTTACCTAGGCAGGGTGTAAGCATAGAAGCACAGTTCTTGAGAACAACAGGAGGGACTCCATCAGGCCCATATGGATTATTAGTATTGAGGCCTGTGATGGCAGAAAATACATCAGCTGAAGAAATTTTAATGTCAGCCATGAGGAAGTCAGAGGGGGGAAGTGATGGAGGAACAACACCGGAATCGTCTAAGGTGGAATTGGAGGAGAAAGTCTGAACGAAGAGATCTGCTTTATCAGTAGATGAAATAGCTACGGAGCGATCAGAGTAGAAAAGAGGAGGGAAGGATGATGAGGTAAAGTTGTTAGAAAGGTTTCTGACAAGGTGCCAGAAGGAGCAGGAAGAATTCGAGTTGGAGAGTTGAGAGCATTTAGTATGGATGAAATTATTTTTAGCAGAGCGAAGAACAGACTTAGCACGATTCTGGGCAGAAACTTATAAAAGATGTGATTCAGGGATGGGTTGGCCCTGGTACCTTTTATAGGCCCTCTCCTTGTTGCGGACAACATTAGAACAAGCGTGATTAAACCAAGGCTTTTTTTACATTAGTCAAAGGAAATGCGAAAGGAATGCATGCTTCTATGCCCGAGAGAATAACCTCCGTAATGCGCAAGGCACACTCAGATGGCTCCCGGCCATGGAAGCAATGAACATTCCAGGGAAAATCAAAGAAGTACTGCCTGAGGGCCTCCCAATCTGCAGCTCCAAAGTGCCACAGACGACGTTTCTTTCGAGGGTCCACGGGCCGTACTAGAGAGATAGGTCAGGTTCAGGTGATAAGGTTGTGATCGGAGGAGCCCAACGGAGAAAAAAGATTAACACTGTAAGCAGAAGGATTAGTTGTAAGGAAGAGGTCAAGTATGTTGGAGCTCTCTCCAAGGCAGTCAGGGACACGGGTAGAGTGCTGTACAAGCTGCTCTAGGTCAGTAAGGATAGAAAAGGTGTGGGCTTGTTCACCAGGTGGATCAGTGAAAGGAGAGGAGAGCTAAAGGTGGTGGTGAACGTTGAAATCTCCTAGAAATAGCTACATTTCCCCCTAGAGTCATATGTAACCAACCTACCCTACCTTTTCCTAAAATGTGTGTTACATAGTCTTGTTCACTCCCTCCCCAAATTCGAGTATCTTTTCACCTTTCTCATTCCTTGTACGATATGCACATCCCCCATGTGCCCCTTCATACCTTGAGTTGCTTCGTCCACATGACCATTTAAGTTCCTCCCCTAAATTACGATCTCATCATCCCCCCATTCCACTTATGACATGTATCAAGTCACCCCAGAATCTATATTTTTCAACATCATCCAAGCCAGCCTGTGGTGCGCTCGCCAATATAAATAAAATCATGGGTTTACTGAACAACATTTTCACTGTCATAATACTTTCATTCATTCTCATTACACTCACCACACATTCTACCCATTTTTCCTCAACCACCGCACCCGTACCACCATATCCATTTACACTTCCCTGCCAAAATAATTTATATGTACAGTTCCTCTTGGCAAACATTGTGACTGATCCTTCCCTATATCTAACTTCCTGCACGAAACCAACATATATATAAATGATGTGAAGTGCCAAAACCAACTAACTACTTCCCAACAGTTGCTCTAAGGTGTTGGTGAAAACAAGAAATTCGAGATGTTTAATCAGATATGTAACAATATGGGAGTCTCAGCTTAACTTTGACTCTATGCACAGTCCAAAAATAATCGCCAAATGACTGTACTTGCTGCTGAATGATACCTGCCTAAGAGAGATGACTGAGTGGGTAGTTACAAAACTTGTAGCCATGTTGAACTCTCATGGTACTACTTCCCAATGTCTATGGTAGTCATTCATCTAATACTTACAAGGCCTCATTATAGATCAAGGCATAAAATGGGAAAATACGTTATTAATCTGTATCTACTTCCCGTTCTAAGGAAGATGCAAATAAGGCTGAAAATGTCTTCCAATGCCTGTTAAATAAGTAAATGAGTAGGTAAACATCAGATTATACCAACAATATCCTCCAAATCATTATCATCAGCTCCATTGCCTGGCTTCTTCCCGGGAACCCTCTGAAGAGATGACCATGACAGTCTACTTCGTCCTCACACACTTTTCTCACTCCCTTAGGCATTGTTGTTCCTCTTCCCTCTCACTCACTTGTGTCCAGTTTTATTTTCTTCTTCCACACCAGCCTGACCCATTTTATGTCTATTTCAAATGAAGGCATAAAAACATTAATAAAGGTCACTGTATTCACCATAATATAGAGGTATATATAATTCCTGACTTGTGAACTGTGTTATCTTATGTGTTACCTCTATGACGGCCATGATCCAGTGGTTGAGATCTGGCTTGTAGGGTGCTGAGTGTGGGATGGGCCACGCTGAGGGTCCCGGGACTATAGGCTCTCGTCCCAGGTAGAGGGGGCTGCTGCCATCACAGGTACTGAACTGCTCCCTAATCCGGTGCTCCAGATATCGACCCAGGTCTATGTGTGCCTCTTGGCTGTACAAAGAAATCGTATGAACTTGGTGATGTAGAAGAAGATGTAATCATCACTCACCCATCAACCGACTAACCAAAGTCTGCCCAGCTCACTATTCAAGCCTTTGGAATCCTGACTCCTCCTCTCAGGCATAAACATCCACGTGTACGCACCTCGCCACCCATTAGCTAGAGTCAGTCTCATGACATTCACTTCCCTGGGAGAGACGAGGGGCGCCAGATCCTTGTCCTACTCTCTGTTCAAATTCTTCTAACCAGCTCGATCCACTATCAGTTCACTAGCTGCTATACACCAATATAAAGGGCTACGATGACAATAACACTCTACCCACCAATTCGTATACCGTTCCTTCCCCCCCCCTCCTCTCTTTCTTTCTCTCTCTCTCTCTCTCTCTCTCTCTCTCTCTCTCTCTCTCACCTTCCATTGACGACAGCATTCAGGGCTTCCTCTGTACTACCTACAACTTCTATCTTCTCAGCAATGGCCCTCAACACAGATGAACTGGACTGCATGTAAGCTTTGCGGTGGATGTCCGCGTAAGGTAACAGAGTGATTCTGAAATACAAGTGAACTGATTAACCTTTTTGCAGCCGTGGACATACAGTAGTTGGGTATTTTAAGAGGCAAAATCTAGGCTATTTAATCATCTGATGGAATTCCTTGCACTCTAATGGTTAATGGAGAGAGATTTCTGCACTTTACCAGAATTCTCATCAGCTAAACAAATACTGGTTGTTCTGTGGCATCCCCAGCATATGAAACAGTTAATTGTTCTGGCTTATGGTGCAGGTACCTGTTGGCAGTGGTGATGAGTTGGTGGAGTGTCTCAGGGCGGGGTGGGTACCTGGGCAACATGAGTGCAGCGGTAAGGTTGCCACGGTAGGCAGACCCCAAGATGATGGCGAAGATCAGCCAGGCGGACACCAGGATGCGGACTGGGATGGTGGAGGGCAGGTGCGGCGGGAGGTTCTGACCCAACAGTATCCTTGTCACATCTTGAACCACCATACCCATGCCTCTTCCACTGCCAGTGTACCCCTCCCGCATCACACCACTCACCTGCATATGTACATCACATACTGTACTACTGGCAGTAAGTCATATCACCTACTGTGCTTTTTTCTCCACAGAGCCTTCGCATATGTGCTGGAGAGCAAGGGAAGATATTTATTTCTCCATTTGTACTCATAAATATAGCCTAATCATACTGGTTACCTGACCTGCTTATATTGGCTGTAAAATACTCATATTCTGTACATTATTTCTGGACCACAAATTTAGCTACACACCAGACCTGCCTGGAACAATATTAAGTGTAAACAGCTTGCTGGCTAGCAGCTCATAAGCAATTCAAGGCCAAAGGATTCTTTTTATTTAAATCAGTTTGTTTTATTCATATGTGTTTTGTCTATGGGTTAAAACTTGACCGTTCATTCCATGAGGCTGAACAGTCCTCCTACTTGTTGCACACCTTTACGTGTCAACATTTGGGCGGCGCTAATGCTCATTTTTCCATACTGAATACATGCTAGGGCTGTCTCTTTCAGGACTGGTGTAATGGTATTAGTGGGGGTGTTTTTGTGACATGTTGGCCGGTCTTATGGAAGATAACAAAATCTGTTAAACGAGATTAATATCTTCAAACTATTCGCACCCCGGCCCTGAACTGTAGTCTTGAACCCACTTCCAAATCATTAGACTTACCTGACCGGACTTGGAATCGAAATATCGTCCATTAGAACAACATACCACTTCCTTAAACACTTGACCACTACCTCACCCCTTACCATATAATAGACGACAGGCAGAATGACAAGACAGGCCAGGAGAGCAAGCCACACGTAGATGGGCAAAGGTCTCATGAGACTCTGCCAGTGGGGGCCAGACCCGGTTTGGCCATGGTGAAGGATACGATGCCAGACTCGTGTGTGTAGGTGAAGTCATGGTACCTCAGACGCATCGTTAACATGATATGCGGCACGGCTGTCAGGTACGACTCTCTCCTTTCTAGTTTTTTTGGCAGCTGAGAAAATGATTGATGCTGTAAGTTATTCTGTCTTTAATAGTATACACTCGGATTATGTTACTCATATTCTCTTATTCTGCCTAATGGACAGGTCTGCTCCTTTTTATTTGTACTAGAGCACTTTAATTATTACTCACAAATATCACTTAGGCCTCTGCATACATACAGTGCAGTACATGCAGTATTGTAGGACAGCTTTCCATACTTGTTTGGGCAGCTCTTTCCAAGACACGCTTCCAAGACACGGAGTTCCTTCAGAATTCTAGTGAAGGGCCTATGAGGTCCCTTTTCAGAACCTCAACACACCTGTCTGTTAACAGGAGGTGTTTCTTCCACATTCAGGTCTTCACAGCATTTCACATGGTTACTT
This sequence comes from Coenobita brevimanus, assembly GCF_032717465.1. Classification (NCBI taxonomy): domain Eukaryota; kingdom Metazoa; phylum Arthropoda; class Malacostraca; order Decapoda; family Coenobitidae; genus Coenobita; species Coenobita brevimanus. The sequence goes on along the minus strand of NC_137062.1, from coordinate 5,510,465 downwards.
TCTTGTATTTTCTCCATATATCCAAACTACCTCACCATACCCGTGCTGTGGTATAAATCTTATATCATGTGCCTTCTTTCCTGTTTCTTTCTACAGCATAATAGGTGGTCATCAGATAATTTTGTGAATGTCTTACCTGGCCCAATGATCTCACCAAAACCTGTTTACAACACTCAGTCTTTAAAGAAGAGCCAAGTTTGCCTTACTAGCAATTTTGAAAACATTTACTGGTCCAAGATTCAGTTGCTAAAGGCGGCCTCCTCGTAGTGTTCATCAGCACCCATTGCTCTTGAACATGTCTGACTACTGCCAGTTGTTTCGACCCTGCAGAGGACTGGTAGCATAGGGCTGGTGGAATATGTTGTGATGGTATTATTGTTAAAAGGATACCTCGCAGTGCAAGCTTATGATAATTCTATGAACGGTAAAACACTAATTCTAGGATTGAACATCGCTATATTGTAAGTCAGCACTAACCTGGTTCCATGATTCTGTGGGAAGGACATGGAAGGTGAAGTTGAGTTTGGATGCGAGGGTCATTAGCAGGAGGTAGTCGGAGCCTGTGTACCTGGTGACTGTGCCCCTCCCCTCCCTCACATTCACCTCACCCCAGTACGGCATATAAGGTAGTGCGCTCACGTTTATTTGATTGCCATGGAAGCTGCAGGAAGAGAAGAAATGATGTATGAAAGTGTATACTTGGAAGATATTCTAAATTAGTTATGTTCATGAATTTTATTTTTGTATGAGACTTAGTAACACACAATAATATTATTTTTCATTTCATATTACTCTCATATGAATATAGAAAAGAAACACCGTTTTTTCCTAGAACTTTCAGTTCAGCTGTGTGTTTTTAAAGCACAGTGCAAAATGACCTGCATGTTTAAGTAGTAGGATTAATATCGGTAGCTGTGTGCTTCCTGAAGCACTGCAGCAAGTGCAGTTAAATCTTCTTTAGACAGCAACAGTAGCAGTCAGTTCCATTCTACCTCCTTCAAGAAGTGGGCCTGAGTTTTGCGTGCCATAGTCGGTACCTGTTAGGGCAAATGACCAGCCAACTCCCTTAGGTGGCATTTCATGACTGAAAAAATCCCTTGAGGTTAAGGCTGATGGAAGGGCCACAGAGTTCTTGTTTTGATGAGCCTGGGACCATAACAACAGCAGCAGCAGCAACAACAATACCATCAACATCGATATAGTTATGAATGTAGCTACTTAAAAGAAAACTATATTAAAACTATACTAATTCTTCTCACTTTCCAAACTTATGAGGGAAGAGCGTGCAGTGAGGGTTGAGTTGGATGCCTTCAGGTGATGAAAATGATGCTAAGTGTTGCATACTGCGTCTTGCAACACTGTGTGGCGTGTGGCTGTAGATGTCATACACACACTCTGAAACACTACTGTATATACAAAACTACATGTTAATAAAAGGCAGTTTTGAACAATGAATACAAAACTACAGGTGAACACACACACACACACACACACACACACACACACAGAACTACCCAAGAAGCCATACATAATACCTGGTTTTTAGGGACGGAATAAATGTAGGAATCTCTCTCTCTCTCTCTCTCTCCAATATATATATATATATATATATATATATATATATATATATATATATATATATATATATATATATATATATATATATATATATATATATATATATATATAATAGAGGTAGCTAGTGTCAACCATCATCCACTCACAAATTGTTATGTTGCCTACTTCTTCCCTCACTTTTATCATTTTTTGTGTGTCAATCCTCCTCTGTTCCTACTTCTCCCATCTCCTGTTACATTCCTTTACTCTTCTTTCTTTCTCCCTTGCATTTACATTGTGTGACAAGCCTAATGCTTTCATGCAAGCCATGAAACCTTTTACAAAGCTGGGTAGTAACTATATAACCAACCCATTCGTGGACCCTGCGTGTCAGCAAGTGGGTTGGCGGAGGGTTAGTGGCCCTCCCTGTAACGCAACTAATTCAAAGACAAACGGCCACTTCTTACGGGAGAAACACACATAACACGCATGTGTACAAAATTAATGTTTTTTATATTCCTGACCGGGAATCAAATTCGAGACTTCTAGATGAAAGTTAAGCATTGTTACCATTACACCATAGCGTGGTAAAAGCTGAGCCACCTGAATTTTTGGATGAATTAGGTAAATCAATGATGGGAGGATATATTTCAGTCACAACACAACTGAATTATTGATCACCCCAACGCAACTCGGCAAGTGACAGAGCAGTTTTAACCCGCCCAATGCTGGCGATATACATGTACTTCGACCCGATATGCCCAGACAGTGCCAGCGAAGGACATGTATGTTGGTGATTTGATAAATTTGCCAAAATTCGATATTTCAAATTACGCGCCAAAAATCGGTTGGGATATTCCCGCGCCTCTCTAGACCTCACCCGCTAGGTATGAGTCATCACTGCACAGCTGAGCTTGTTTAGGAGACCGCCACGTCAGCAGTGTCAACCATGGGGAATTATCCCTATAATTAGGGAAATCAGGGTACAAATGGGGAAATGGGGAAATCGGCTTTCAATTTGGGGATTTTTTGCCAATGGCAGGATACTTAAGCCATAAACTGAGCTGCAGAAATTGGAATAGGTTATATATAAATATCGTAATTTCAGAGCGACTTTATATTTTCTAAAATCAAACAGTAGTGTGCATCTGTTTTTCTTCATCATTTAAATCAATATTTCGTGTGCATTCGAATGAACGAAAATGAGTGACAACAACAGCAGTAGCAGCGCCAGCAGCAGAGATCAGCTGACTAATAATAATGCTAATGATGCCTTCCACAAACTGTACCCACTATTATTTTTCCTGTCCAGAAGTAACTGTACAGAAAAAGAAATTAGACATACCCTAAGAGAACTCGAGTAATTTAAGTGGTTAGTTTGTGTAATGTTTTTCTTCATAATTCAAGGATACTTTGATGAAGCATAATCTATTTGTTTCGTATATTGCATATTCCGAAGCTAACTCAAAAGTAACATGGGTTATATTGTTCGTACCATTCATATGTGAAGTGTAACACTACCCAAGAGTATATTGCTCATGCTGTATGCTTAATGTTCATCATAACCCAAAAAGTACATTACTTCTACAGCCATTGTTTTTTATTTCCCTCAATAGTATACACAATTAGAAAAACCTGTATTTTAATCAGTCAGTTGTGAATAACCATTTTCTTAATATGTTTGCCATATTCTGTCTATTAGACTGAACCTGTACGATAATAATTAGAGATTATACATACAGTACTACCGAATGGGGAATTTTGGGGAATTCTAGCCAGGAGCTGTGGGGTACTTTGGTCGTCACTGGTTGGCAACACTGCACGTCAGTCTGATTTTGCCAGTGGGTGAGTGAGGGCCATGGTGCATTGTGACCTAGCCCAGCACGATGTTGATTCTCTCCCTGAGGTGTGCTACGATGAGGAAAGCGATTCTTCATTAGATGACGATGTGACTGACAAGGATTACTTTCAGGCAGACTCAGAATCTAGCAATAATGAGGAAATACCATCCCCCAGGAAGGCCAAATATATGGCAGTGAGGATGGTATCCTTCCTATACCTCATACCAATTAATCTGGCCAGCATGTATGGCAACACTGTTCCTGCCAAGATTCTGATTGGCTGGAGGTGTTTGTTCGATTTCGTTGTTGCATAAACCGATACGCTCTTTAATATCAGATGTGATACTGAGTTTGTCGACAGTACAATAGTCAGAAGCAATAAGAATTCCGTTATATACTTAACAACAATGAAATTTTCGTAGGAAGATAGAGATATGAGTCAACAAAGTATTATAACAGTGCAAGTCAAGGTCAGCATTCGAACAATTTCTTTAAATCTCCGACACTCAGTAACATAACAGAAAATTAAGGAAACCTGCTTAATACAAGCGTTGGTATAACACATTTAAATTTTAAGATCAGTTCATACTGTGATAATAGAAGAGATATAATGAAATAGTTTTCCTTTAGCCTACTTTGATTTTCGCAATTTTTTCAAACCTCCCTCCCCGGCGAACTCGTCTTTTCATTAGAATTTTTAATTACTCAAAGTTGTGGCACGATTCAAGGGTGCGGACTGATCTTATAATTTAAATGTGTGTTACCAACGCTTAGATTAAGCGGGTTTCCTTAATTTTCTGTTATATTAAGGAGTGTCGGAGATTTAAAGGAATTGTTCGAATGCTGACCTTGACTTGGACTGTTATAATACTTTGTTGACTCATATCTCTATCTACCTACGAAAATTTCATTGGTGTGCTACGATGAGGAGAGCGATTCTTCATTAGATGACGATGTGACTGACAAGGATTACTTTCAGGCAGACTCAGAATCTAGCAATAATGAGGAAATACCATCCCCCAGGAAGGCCAAATATATGGCAGTGAGGATGCTATCCTTCCTATACCTCATACCAATTAATCTGGCCAGCATGTATGGCAACACTGTTCCTGCCAAGATTCTGATTGGCTGGAGGTGTTTGTTCGATTTCGTTGTTGCATAAACCGAAACGCTCTTTAATATCAGATGTGAAACTGAGTTTGTCGACAGTACAATCGTCAGAAGCAATAAGAATTCCGTTATACTTAACAACAATGAAATTTTCGTAGGAAGATAGAGATATGAGTCAACAAAGTATTATAACAGTGCAAGTCAAGGTCAGCATTCGAACAATTTCTTTAAATCTCCGACACTCGGTAACATAACAGAAAATTAAGGAAACCTGCTTAATACAAGCGTTGGTATAACACATTTAAATTTTAAGATCAGTTCATACTGTGATAATAGAAGAGATATAATGAAATAGTTTTCCTTTAACCTACTTTGATTTTCGCAATTTTTTCAAACCTCCCTCCCCGGCGAACTCGTCTTTTCATTAGAATTTTTAATTACTCAAAGTTGTGGCACGATTCAAGGGTGCGGACTGATCTTATAATTTAAATGTGTGTTACCAACGCTTAGATTAAGCAGGTTTCCTTAATTTTCTGTTATATTAAGGAGTGTCGGAGATTTAAAGGAATTGTTCGAATGCTGACCTTGACTTGGACTGTTATAATACTTTGTTGACTCATATCTCTATCTTCCTACGAAAATTTCATTGTTGTTAAGTATATAATGGATTTCTTATTGCTTTTGACGATTGTACTGTCGACAAACTCAGTATCACATCTGATAATAAAGAGCGTATCGGTTTAAGCAACAACGTAATCGAACAAACACCTCCAGCCAATCAGAATTTCGGCAGGAACAGTGTTGCCATACATGCTGGCCAGATTAATTGGTATGAGGTATAGCAGCCCCACTACCACCACCCCCTCCCTCCACCCCACGCTGCCCTCGATCCTAGTGTTAGTGATTTTATAACAGTAAATGATCCAGAATAAGTTAAATAAGTATATATATGTGTGTGTGTGTGTGTGTGTGTGTGTGTGTGTGTGTGTGTGTGTGTGTGTGTGTGCGAGAAAATGTACTAAATGAAAAAAACATGGCGTGAATATCCTCCTGTCCGATAAAAGAAAACGGTAGGGCGTTGAGTGTGAGAAAAAACACAAAGAGTGCTTACACTATGAAAAGAATTACAAGTTATGTGGAAAATATATATATATATATATATATATATATATATATATATATATATATATATATATATATATATATATATATATATTGTTACATAGCCTATGATTTCATTATCCTTTGTGTAATTTTAACGCACAGTATGCTGCATGTTTGATCACGAGCGTGTTCTGCCTCAGTCCCCCCCTTCTACCGTTATAGTAGAGTAAGTCGTCCTTTCTGTTGTTCAGAGCAGGATTGTCAACTCTTTGTCCCCATGGCTTCATTTGCGCGTCCTTCTTACAAGTTGTATCAAGCTCTGCCGGCCCCTATATAATGAGCTCAGTCTCTACATTAATTGCCACTTAGATCTACTCCTCATTTTGTTCACATCTCTGTCCTCCCCTGTACAGTTATTATTATTGTGAGTTTCTCAGGAAGTCTCCAACCATCTAGCAGCTGTGTGTAATTTGAGTATAAGTGTTGTTGCATTTTGTTCTTGTACTGTGTAGCATAAGGTTGATTCTTAGGCCTAGTAAGGTTTTCGTAATTTATGTAGGATTCATTTTGTCAGCCAGTTTTAATAATATTTTGTATCTGTAATAATTTATCTTGCATTAACTGAGCATTACCCAGTGTATTTTCATTTTATCAGGGTTGACTTAGGTAAATTTACTCTTGCTAATTTCGTGTTAATAGAGGCTATTGCAGTTAACCATATATTTAACCTGTTTTTTGCCATTACATTATCCTTATGAGTCCTGAATGTTTTGTTGTTAGTTTGAGCATTAAACTTTAACTTGTAATTTTACCTAACTCTTTTTGTTTGAACCTGGAACTTTACGGGACAGTAGTGATTTTTAGTATTCTCACTTAAAGTGTACATTATCTTTCTCTGTTCCGTAACATAAATTTGGCGACCTCTCATCAGGATATTCAGGATATTATCATAAGGATATTGCTCGATATTTTGTGACTGTTACTTATTCATGATGTCTACTATTACTACACTTGATGAAGCCAAAGATTTTTTGTCAAATGTGCAAACAGTGTTGGATGTAGAAAACAGAACAAAGAATGAACTTAAGCTTGTTGCTCAACAATTGGGAATTGCAGTTCACTCTCATCATTCTAAAGATCAAATTGTTGACATGATTAATGAAAGCTTGTTTAATGTAACTCCTCCAAATGAGCAAACGCAACAGCTAGCCCTGCAGGAGGCAAAAGCTAAGGAGGCTGAAATTCAGGCAAATGCTCGTATTCAGGAGGCACAGATACAGGCACAAATTGAACTTGCCAGGATTCAGGCAGACCATGAGTATCGCATGAAACAAGGTGGAACTGGATCATCTAGCTCTGATGATTTTGATGTGGCTAAAAATGTTAAACTTGTCCCTCCTTTTAATGAATCTGATTTAACAAAGTATTTTCAGTTGTTTGAGAGGGTAGCTACAGGTTTTAATTGGCCCAAAAAGTATTGGCCAGTACTCCTTCAAACTGTTCTCACCGGTAAAGCTCAAGTAACTTATGCATCTTTGCCTCAGGATCAATCTGATAATTATGATGTAGTTAAGAGCTTGATTCTTAAGGCCTATGAGCTTGTTCCTGAAGCCTATAGAGTAAATTTTAGGACAACTTACAAGCAAGATAAGCAATCCCATGTTGAGTATGCAAAAATCAAAGAAGATCTGTTAGAGCAGTGGTTAAATTCTAAGAATGTGGATTCTGATTTTGGTAAATTTAAGCAGATGATTTTGCTGGAGGACTTCAAGAGGTGTGTTAATAAAGATGTAAGCCTATATCTTGATGAGAAAAGAATAGATAATTTGTCTGATGCTGCAGTTTTAGCTGATGAATATGTTCTCACTCACAAGAGATATTCTAAAGAAAAAGGGAAAACTGAGAGTAAGTACGTTGCCTCTACTCAGAGTACAGGTAACAGGAAAGAGAATAAAGATGATGTTTCTCAGGAAGCAAATACCAGCTCCACCTCTAGATTTCAGAAAAGTAAATGTACTTATTGTAGTAAGCTTGGTCATACTACGGAGAAATGTTTCAGGAGACAGCGTGATGTGAACAAAAAGGAGTCTTTAAATATTCAGTCAATTGGTCTAGTGTCCACCCTTGAGAGTTCCCAGATTTCTTTAACTGAGTTAACTGAACCTGCTTTGAGGGGTAAATTAAATCCTCATGATGAAGCTCCTCTCTTGAGCAGTAACGTGGGTGACACTCTCAAGAGTTCATGTGCTAATTTCCTGTCTGATGGTTTTGTCAGTCCTCTGGACAGTAATGACAGGAAATCAGTTCAAATATATCGTGATACAGGTGCTTGGCAATCCCTGATGCTGACCAGTGTTCTAGGCTCTAATGTTAATTCCTCTGATGAAACTGTAATCTTGCAGGGTGTAGGGAATAATTACTTCTCTGTCCCTCTGTGCAGAGTGAATTTAGAGTCTGGTTTTGTTAATGGTTCCGTTATGGTTGGATTGGTTGAGACACTCCCAATGTCAGGTGTAACTTTCTTACTTGGAAATGATATTGGTGGAAGTCAAGTGTGTCCAGCTCCTCAGTTGTCTAGTGAGCCAGTGGCTGCGTCCCAGGATTGTGATGTCCCTGATGTGTTCCCTGCATGTGCTGTCACTAGGGCTAAGTCTAAAGTTACTGGTGACTTAGAGGATAATGATGATGATGTTATCCTAGCTGACACTTTTCTTGCTAATTTGGACCACTCACCAGATGAGGCAGTACCCCGTAGTGTTGATAATTTGTCTCGTCAAGAGTTGGTTGAGTTGCAGGTTGCTGACCCTGAGTTGAAAGGTCTAGCTAACTCTGCTTACAGTGAAGAAGAGTCAGCCGGTGCTTCTACTTGTTATTATATAAAGTCAGGAGTGCTTATGAGGAAGTGGTGACCCCCAACAGCATCAGCTGACTGTGAATGGGAGGTTGTACATCAAGTTGTCATCCCTCGTGTTTGTAGGCATTATATCATTAGAGTGGCTCATGATTCCAGTTTGGCAGGACACCTTGGAGTGAGGAAGACTGTGGCACGCATTTTGAAACACTTCTACTATCCAGGTATCTTCAGGGATGTTTCCTGGTATTGTAAGTCTTGTCACACCTGTCAAGTTGTGGGGAAGTGTAATCAGACCGAAAAGGTTGCACCTCTAGTTCCCATTCCTCCTTTTGAGGCGCCTTTCACCCGTGTGTTGGTGGATATTGTGGGCCCTCTTCCTAAGACTTCTTCAGGATTTTCTTATGTGTTGACCCTGATTGATATGGCTACTCGTTATCCTGAAGCCATTCCACTTAGAAATATCTCAGCAAAGAACATGGTTAAGGAGATGCTAGGGTTCTTCACAAAGTTTGGTCTGCCCAAGGAGGTACAGTCAGACCGGGGAAGTAATTTCATGTCAAATGTTTTCAAGCAGTCTCTGAAAGAGTTGGGCATCACCCAGATCACGTCTTCAGCTTACCATCCCCAGACCCAAGGAGCGTTGGAGAGATATCATCAAACACTCAAATCGATGCTCAAGAAATACTGTTTGGAACATCAGAAAGACTAATATAAAGGTCTTCCATTCGTTGTGTTTGCCGCAAGAGAATCTCCAAATGAATCACTGGGCTTCTCACCTTTTGAACTACTGTTTGGCCATGAAGTAAGAGGACCCCTTAAGCTACTCAAGGAATGCTGGCTGTCGGAGGAAGATGACGTCAACCTGCTGGAGTATGTGATGAAGTTCAAAGAACGGCCGTCCACTGCTTTACAGCTGGCGAGAGAGAATTTAGGAGCTGCTCAGGAGAAGATGAAGACTTGGTATGATAAGAAGTCCAGGTTACGCCACTTTCAGCCAGGAGATCAAGTTTTGATTCTGCTACCAGTGCATGGGCAACCTCTTCAAGCCAAGTTTAGTGGTCCTTATTTCGTGGAGAAGAAACTCAGTGATGTCAACTATGTCATCGCCACACCAGATCGTAGAAAGAGCAAGCAACTTTGTCACATCAACATGCTAAAGTTATATCACAGGCGGGACGAAAATAATCCAGTCTGCACTGTAGCTGTTCCACCCGAGTCTGCAAGTGAAGCTCTTCCATGCAGCATGAGGCTGAGTGATAGTTTGGGGAAGAATCCTAATATCATGAATGATCTCCAGACTAAGCTTTCTCATCTGCCTCCCGAGGAAAGGCAGGAGTTTTCGGCATTACTGCAGGAGTACCCGCAAGTGTTCCGTGCCACTCCAGGAAGAACCACTGTGTTGATGCATGATGT
>NC_137062.1:5463086-5495586 GCF_032717465.1 Coenobita brevimanus | reverse complement strand
TTCCATAATTGGAACAGGCCTGTTTGCGTCCCTTGATCTAGACCACCCAGGTGTGTGAGTCAGTGGAAGCAGCGTTTGACAGACTCATGGAGGGCGAAGTTCTGTTAAACTCACCCCTTCCAGAACGAATTTACCAACCATTGATTCCGGTTTCTACCTAGAGTAGTGAGGAGCCAATGAGATAAAGATTGGCTGCTCTGGTGAGGTGACATTGGCTGTGCCCTAATGTGTTTGCTGTAGGCACAGCCAAGCCCCTTTATAACCTGTAGGAGAGGAAGGAAGGGTCTCTCTCCAACTCGGGCTGGACCACTCGTCGTGTAAAGTGAATCAGGAGGATTGTTAGTTTAAGGCCACTTAGTATATAAGTACACTACCTACCCTTTAAATGTATCTTGTCCCCTCTTTTTCATCTTAGATAGTATCTTGGGCTTGTGTACGTGTTTTATATAAATATTCAGAACCTGTAGTAGTATAATTCAGACGAGTAGTAAAGTAAGAGTTTGACTACGGTCTGTTTCTGGAAAGAGGTGAAGAAAGTAAGACAGGCTGGCAGTGAAGTTAGTAGGGGAGTGAAAGATAAAAATGGTAGATTACTTGTGGAGAAGGGAGAAAAAGTGAGCAGATGGAGAGAATACTTGAAGGAAATGTTGAACATAGAGAACGGAAGTAATGCGAGTATAAGTGGCTGGGGGGTGGCTGGGAGAAGGAGGGAGGTGAGACGACAGGAAGAAATCAGCAGGATAGAAGTTGTGGAAGCAATGAAGAAAGTCAAATTGGGGAAAGCCCCAAGAATTGATGGAGAGTGTGGTGAAATGCTGAAGCATGGGGGAGAGATAGTACTAGAATGGATGTGGAAGATATGCAGATTGGCCTGGGAGGAAGGTAGAGTCCCGGAGGATTGGAAGTCAGGTATAATTATTCCCTTGTACAAAGGAAAAGGGGAAAATGAAGTGTGTGGTAATCATAGGGGTATTTGTCTTCTTAGTGTAATAGGAAAAGTGTATGGTAGGATACTTATTGACAGAGTTAGGGATATAACAGAGGAAATAGTTGGAGAAGAACAGGGAGGCTTTAGGAAGGGAAGAGGTTGTGTTCTGTAGTCTGTAGATCATATATTCATTCTTAGATCTTAAGTGGAAAAGTTTCTAGAGAAGAGAAGGAAGTTGTATGCGGCCTTCATGGATTTGGAGAAAGCATATGGCAGGGTGGATGGACAAGGATTGTGGAAAGTATTTAAAATATATGGAGTAGATGGGAAGTTGTTGAATGCTGTGAAGAGTATGTATGATGGTGCTAAGGCTGCAGCATATGTGGATGGTGAACTGGGTGAAATTTTCTCTTTGAAGGTTGGGTTGAAACAGGGATGTGTCATGTCTCTATAGCTGTTCAATCTGTACATGGATGGGGTAATAAAAGAGATACAAGGTAGGACAGTGGATTTTGGAGTGGCCCTGGTGAGAGAGGGAAGTGTTAGGAAACTCCCTGTAGTGTTGTTTGCAGATGATACTGTGTTGTTGAGTGAAGACGAAGGGGAGCTGCAAGGCTTGGCGGATGAGTTTGGGAGAGTGTGTAAGAAACAGAGTTTAAAGGTGAATGTAGGGAAGAGTAAAGTGATGGTCTTTGAGAGAGGTGAAGTCAGTGAATGTACAGTGAGGATGGATGGTGAGGAAATGGAAAATATGAGTACGTTTAAGTATTTGGGGAGTGTGATGAGTAAGGATGGAAGTTTGGAAGGTGAAGTGCTTGAAAGAGTACAAGAAGGAAGAAAGGTTGCTGGTTCCTTGAAGGCAGTGATAAGAAACGGGGAAGCGAGCATGGAAGTGAAAAAATTACTACATGACAATATTGTGATACCAACTCTAACGTATGGAAGTGAAGCTTGGACGTTGTTGGAAGGACACAAGTCAAGAGTGAGAGCAGTGGAAATGAATTATATACTTAAAAGGAGCTTGTGGAGTCACATGGAGAGACAGGCTGACAAATGTGGATATAAAGGAGCATTGTGATGTGGATGTAGGTGTGACAGGAAGCGTTAGGAGGAGTAAACTGAGGTGGTTTGGCTATGTGGGGAGGATGGAGGGTGAGAGACTGACGAGGAGAGTGTATGTGAGTGAGGTGGAGGAGGGGAGAGGGAGGGGGAGGCCGAGGATGAGATGGAGGGATGGAGTGGAGAGGTATATGTGAGAGGGGTGTGAGTTGGGAGCAGGGCAGTGAAATGGCAGGGGACATGGCGACGTGGAGGCGATTTGCTTGTAGCCACCCCGTACGGGATTAAGGCTTCTGGCAATAGATAGATAGATAGTGTTTCACCCACCTATCTAACAAAGGGAATCCCTGTTGAAGACGGCCAGCTAGACCAAGATGGTAATCATAAAAATGTATCTATATCTATATTTATATCTATCTATCTATCTATTATTCTATCTATCTATATATATCGTCTGTCTGTGTCTATCCGTCCAGCTATCCATCTACCTACCTTCCTGCCTACCTGTCTGTCTATATATCTATATAACTATCTATGTCTAACCTGCCCTGGGAGTTGACAAAGATAGTATTCATCATGGAGAATGTCCAGTGAGAAGACATGATATCTCTCAGGTTTTGGATGTTGAGTCTTGTAATCACTATCAGCTTCGTAGCCCACACCAGCAGCCTGCCCTCCAGGAACCACTCTGCTAAGCTCCTCAGGTTGTCCAGGTCGTTACTCAGCACAACGACCAGGGTGCACCATGACCTCGAACGTACCTAGTGTTCATCATCACCATCATCAACATTATGGTAGTCATCATTATCATTCACACATCTTTTCTCACCCTTGGATGTTGTAAGAGAGAGAAAGAGAGAGAGAGAGAGAGAGAGAGAGAGAAAAAAAAAACTAATTTTTCTCCAACTGAATGTACCCAGTGTTGAGAGAGTTCAGATATCAACATCATCACCATCACCACCATTATCACCACCACCACTATCACCACCATCACCATTGTCGATATCTCACCAGCTGACTCAGTATCATTACCATAAACGTTAGTGCTATTATTACCTCAGCCCACGAAATTGGACATAGCTTATGTAAAAGCCTGAGTCCGTTTGTTTGCAAGTTATCTAAAAAATATATTATCATATTAAAAGGAACTTTGGTTGACAGTTGGGCATTGGGCAATGGGTCAAGGAAGAGTTGTTTCCATTTTGAGGTGGATCCAGACTCAGATGCAGGAGTAAGGCCCATATACTGGTCAGTTCAGGAAGCTCCCTAACACATCTGCCTTTGTGATTTATTTTTGGGTACGGCCAGGTAACATAATATTGTACATTATTTATGAGGAATATGATGATATTAGAGTTATTCAAATAATATGATAGGACAGTAAGTAGTCATAAGCAAAATAAACAGCTTAACGCCTTTGTACTCATTGACACGTTAGTTGTCTTTAGAGTCTGGCTGAGAGAATATGCATTGATGTTTTTGGCTTCTTTAACCCACCGTGTGCCAGTGCCGTTTTAAAACGGTCTGACAATGCCGCGGCCAGTGCCAGTGCCGTTTTAAAATGGTCTAAAATAAAAAACTTTACTGTGACTGCATTTTTCAAGATTCGTGGGTAAAAATTTGCAGCCATGTAAGGTAACTGTTCCTCTACCATCCCCCAGGCTGTCAAGGCCATACACTCACTCGCTGCCCCCTTCACACTCGCTCTGCCTCACTCTGCCTGTGTGCCTCAACCAGTGCCGTACATAGTGAAGGGATTTTGTAAATATTTTCATGTACAGTAAGTGTAAGTTGTAAATATTTTCTTGTAAGTGTAAGGACTATATAGTGAAATCAAGTTGTAAATACCTTCTTGTAAGTCCCAGGACTACCTAATGAAGTCAGATTGTACCTATCTTCAATTAAGTGTAAGATATTGCATTCACAGTGAGAAAGACACACAAATTGTGATAGATACTCAAGTAATAAGTGATCAGAGAGTGTACTGAACATCGCTATACCTTTCCAGCATAAATACTTGAGTATACCTTACATAGAAAACGGCTTTCTCTCACATACGTGGTGAACGTGAGAGAGGCTATACCTGTATACGAGAATGTAGGACTCAATAAAACTAATTTTCAAGCCTCGGTGAGCATTTTAATGGCGAAATTCGTTGTTTCCACATCAAAATCTATCATTTTAGCCAAAAAATAAGGCCAAAAAATGGCCGGGACTGGGGTGACCCAGAGGGCTAAAAATAGCCAGCACATGGCGGGTTAAAGCAAAATAACATTAGCCAGAAAGTATGTTTTCAGCCAATCAGCATCATTTTTGGAGGTGTCATAGCTTGTCCGGCGCTCATCAGAAGTAATAAGTTGCAACTGTGGGTCCCGAGATGCGCGGCAGTGTGGACAGGTTGAGTAGTACCACAATAGCTGTGAGGGGAGAAGGTAGTGTGCAGTAGTGCCCTTTTAAACCCTCCTCTATTACCCCTGTCCCAGGCACATGTCATATCTCACTATACCAATAGTGCTTGTGTATACTTTTTGGACACTGTTGTGATTAGAATTGGTGTTTGCAATAGGAAATTAGGTGTTTGTGAATCGTTCACAGCTGTTGGCCCAACGATGATTGTGCTACTGTGTTTCGCCATGGCCCAACAACTATACTACCTCTACCCTGCACCAAATGTGAGTATTGAACCATTGAACAATAGTGACAGTGAATCAGGTGAATATCGCATGGAATAGCTAGTGAGCAAGGAAATGGAAATGGTGAGATGTGCAGCAGTTTTAGGGGGAGGCGGGAAACCACCTTACAACCAGTGGCGTATCCAGGATTTTCGATTGAGGGGGGCAAACACTTCGAATATTTCCCCAAAATATCTGTCACCACACTGGCGTGAGTGTCCCAAACACATACACTTTCCCACATTCGTGATACTGTCGTTATTTTCTATTTTCCTTTGCAGTTTTGTATTTCTCTCTCTCTCTCTCTCTCTCTCTCTCTCTCTCTCTCTCTCTATCTCTCTCTCTCTCTCTCTCACCACTTAGCACATAATGTGTAAATCAAAATTCTCTGCCGCACCCACCCCCAATCTGGTATTCTGTTTTGTACTACTGCTGTGGTGGTAGCCAATAGAAATTCTGTTTTCCACTACTCTGTCAAAGGCCTTTTCCAAATCAACAAAAACAAAATAAAGATCCCTTCTCCTACCAATATATTTTTCCTGAAGCTGTCGAACAATGAATATGGCATCAGTGGTCCCCCTACCTGGCATAAACCCAAACTGCATCTCATCAATATTCACTCTTTCTCTAATCATACCTTCTAAAACTCTCTCCATTACCTTCATTATCTGATCTAAAAGCTTTATACCTCTATAATTCCCTCTTTCCAGGGCATCACCCTTCCCTTTATACACATTTACAATTACACTCTTCAGCCAATCATCTGGGACAACACACTCATAAATAATCCTATTTATCAGGTCAGTGACTAAACTCACCCCTATATCGCCTGAGGCCTTCAACATTTCGGCAGTCAACCCAGACACACCTGCTGCCTTCCCCACCCTCATCCTGCCTATTGCCTCACTCACAGTAGCCTTTGATTGATACTGCTACTGTGAGTGAGGCAATAGGCAGGATGAGGGTGGGGAAGGCAGCAGGTGTGTCTGGGTTGACTGCCGAAATGTTGAAGGCCTCAGGCGATATAGGGGTGAGTTTAGTCACTGACCTGATAAATAGGATTATTTATGAGTGTGTTGTCCCAGATGATTGGCTGAAGAGTGTAATTGTAAATGTGTATAAAGGGAAGGGTGATGCCCTGGAAAGAGGGAATTATAGAGGTATAAAGCTTTTAGATCAGATAATGAAGGTAATGGAGAGAGTTTTAGAAGGTATGATTAGAGAAAGAGTGAATATTGATGAGATGCAGTTTGGGTTTATGCCAGGTAGGGGGACCACTGATGCCATATTCATTGTTCGACAGCTTCAGGAAAAATATATTGGTAGGAGAAGGGATCTTTATTTTGTTTTTGTTGATTTGGAAAAGGCCTTTGACAGAGTCCCTAGAGAGGTGGTGAAGTGGGCAATGAGAAAGCTTGGCTTGGAGGAGTGGCTGGTTAGGGTGGTTATGGCCATGTATGTGGGTGCTCACACCCAGGTGAGAGTGAATGGAGATTTGAGTGATGAGTTTTCCGTGAATGTTGGTGTGCATCAGGGGTCAGTCTTGAGTCCCATGTTGTTTATCATGGTACTTGAAGCCCTTTCACGTGACTTTAGAAACGGACTCCCGTGGGAGTTGTTGTATGCTGATGATTTGGTGTTGACTGCAGAGAATGAAAGGGAGGCGGAGGAAAGGTTTAGGAAGTGGAGAGATGGTATGGGGCAAAAAGGGTTTAAGGGTAAATGCAGATAAAACAAAAGTGATGATATGTAGGGTTGGTGGCGGTACTGTCAAAGACGAAGGAGAGTGGCCATGTGCAGTTTGCCACAAGGGCGTGGGAAGTAATTCCATCTTGTGCGGTGTGTGTGTGATAAATGGGTGCATAAGAGATGTAGTGGTATCAGAGGTAGACTGCGAGATAATGCTGATTTTATGTGTACGGCGTGCCGGGGTGAGCAGGTGGAGATCGTCAGACGTGAAAGAATTGAACTTGCAGGTGAATCTCTTGAGTGTGTGGAAGAGTTTTGTTATTTAGGAGACATGTTGTGTGCTGGAGGTGGGGCTGGAGCTAGCTCTGTGGCTAGGGTGAGAAGTGGTTGGAAGAAGTTCAGGGAGCTCTTGCCTCTCCTGACATTGAGGGGGCTCTCCCTACGTGCTAAGGGGTCTTTGTATGCAGCGTGTGTTAGGAGTGTAATGCTGTATGGCAGTGAGACCTGGGCAGTGAAGGAGGTAGACATTCGCCGGCTTAGACGTACAGAAATGACAATGATTAGGTGGATGTGCAGTGCGTCCCTGCGTCCAAGGCCTGGAGGGGCTGGGTTTACAATGGAAGAGTTGAGAGGTAGGATGGGACTGGAGTGTATTGGTGTTGTGATGAGGAGAGGTAGATTGAGGTGGTTTGGACATGTGGAGAGGATGGGGGATGATGGTTGGGTGAGGAAGGTGAGAGGTGTTAATATTGGGGGTGGGGTTATGAGGGGTAGACCGAGAAAGACATGGGACGAGGTCATTAAGTGTGACCTTAGGGTTAAGGGACTGAACAGGGAGGCTGCAATGGATCGTGCAGCATGGAGAGCCGCCATTAGGTGACCAAGGCCGACACATGCAAGCATGTTGGAGCCTTTAAAAACGAAAACGAAACGAAAACTACTTATTCTCTTAGTTTGATTTTCACTGGCTCAGGCATCAGGGGTGGTGCATACGTCAAGACTGATGTAAGTAAATACATCTGGTGGAATTAACCTCTCTTAATCTTTGACTCAGGTGACCACTCGACCTGCCCGGCTCAGCAGGGAATGATTTTCATATCACCTGAACTGTACTGTACTGCATAGAAATGATTTTTCCATTTAGGAAAAAAAGAAAACCATCGTAAAGCTATTCATCCTGAAAATTTTCACCTAGAAAAGTGGGAGAGACAAAAGATACTCTGTCCCCCAGGCTCCAAAAAGTGAGGGGGACGCGTCCCCCTGTCCCTCATCCAAACGAGGCCCCTGGCACACGTAATTATATCTGCTTACTTTCTAAAATGTAGTCTGAGGTGATCAAAATAGCTACATGCAGTCTTCAAAAATTCTGCCTGTTTCAGTTGTTTATAACAATAATTGTGCAGTGTTTGAACTGGCTTCAGGGTGAAAGGATATGGCTGCGGGGTGAAAGGATGTGGCTGAGGGACAGGAAGGCTATTTTTACACCACATCAGGATTCAAGTGCAAAACATCATTAGAGCTCTAATATTAACCACATAATCTAAGGTGATAGGGGAAATTGTTATGTTGTAACTGGTCATTTTTCTCAACGGTTTTATAATATTTACTGTTGCTTTCGATTTCAAAGGAAACTATTGCTACTAAATATTTCTAGAAATAGATAATCCATCCATCCATCATCCAATCCTACGTTGCCCCATGAGAAGCGTAGGAGCCCGGGGCTAGGCAAGTTTGTCCTGACATTTAAGATGAGAGTGACCAACCTCACTCATCCCTGAGTGGTATTACGTCGGCAATGAATCCCAATCACTGCTTGGATATAAACCTTCATCGGCGCAATCCGATTGGAGTGCCGTAATTACCCACTAAACCACCATGCGCCAAAATTTGGTTATATGGTTACCACCCAGCGTCGTAAATGTTTCCTGGTGTACAGGAAACCATTTGGCTTGTCACTCAGTGTAGAATCACCCAGAGGCAGAAGGAAGAGGAAAGAATGAAGGAAAGTGAGACAGAAGAGGGAGCGTAAAGTCACCCGTGGGCGGAAGGACGAGGAAAGAATGAAGGAAAGACGGAAGAGGAAGGAAGGAAAGAAGGATGGAGGAGAGAAATAGATAATATTGTTTAATATACAAGTGGTAAAATTAGGAAAACTGTTTTGTCATACAAGAACTATGCCAAAAATTCCTGTCAGCATTTCCCCCTAATTTTCCCAAGGGGTGCAAAATGCCCCCCCGTGGCTAAGTGTATGCTTACAACATGGCTTTGTCATGAACGAATAATTGGCAAGGTGTTCATGAAATAATTGTTTTTTGCTGATATATGTTGGATAGTGTTATAGCGCAATAAATAGGAGTACAGTGCAACGAGTGTACGTGATAAAATAATGACTAGGGCATGAGTCATGTACGCCTTACAGCCACGGCACACCGTTGTCAGGAGGGATAAAATAGAGGCGGTTTGGAGATATTTGATTTTATTATATTGTTATATTTATTCCGTATGCTTCTTGTGTGAAATAAAGCATTGGTGTTACTGTGATATGTTTATCGTATGCTTGTGTGGATGAATGTAAACACTGCACCACGTGCTCGTCAGAGAATATCGTCTGCGATACCTTAGGTTATCCAAATGTGACCTACAGAACACATTTATGTCATGTTGTGTATACACACACACACACACACACACACACACACCGCTCGCTGGCGCAGTGGTAACGTTCTCGCTTGCCATCTGGTAGACGGGAGTTCGCGCCTCGCTCAGGTTGCGAAAAGTTTCACTGAAGAAGTGGGTGGTTACTGTCCCCCTTGAGCAAGGGGACGGGTATGTGTGTGTGTGAAGGTCACAGCCTTGCCCTTACATAGGACTATATGAGCTCTCAGCTCCCTTCCGGGAGGGTAAAAGCTGACGATCACGACCATCAAGTGATCCTGACCGACCCGGTGAATTACACATTCAAACACCCACACGCAGTACAAAACTCCTCACCTCCAAACCCATCTGGTCCTGCAGGAAGAGCATCGCCACTGGAGAAGTAAGTCATTTTTTCTATTTATCTATTTACCTGTCTTTATGTCAGTATATTTACACATACATATATACTGTTCTTTACCTCAACACATATGACAGGGAAATAAGTACAGCTTCAGTTTCAGTTGGTAGCAACAGGTGTGGTGATCATGTGTGGTTTCTGAGAAGAATAAAAAGAAAAAAAAAAGTAATTTTATAATAGTTGTTGGTATATGACCAAAGCCTAGCTATCAAGCATAAAACTGTTTGTGCGCTATGGGAAAATAACGTAAGCGAGTGCGGCTGATGGCGTTTCAGCGTGTGGGTGGGTACACTATAGTTTTTTGTATTTTTCTCGAAAAATATGAGGTCTTGGATCACCGTTTGGTCTCAAATGAAAGCCAATGAAATTCTGAATAGGATGATAAAATAAAAACATAACACTGCCAAGAAAAGTTTTTCGCTAGAGCTCCTCGAATAAAAAATCTGTTGTCTGTCGGAAATAGGTTTTACTTTTTCACTTATTACTGGAACACCACACCTCGTATCAACATGCCACCTACACCATTCGAAAGCTAACAAAGTTCTCTTTTCAGTGATGGCATAATACGCTGAGACTGATTGATAAATTTTCGAGTTATGATGTTGGGAAGTCAAATGAATGTTCCCGAATGTTTATTCACAAGCCCTAACGTTCGCATAGTGTTTTGTGTGTGTGTGTGTGTGTGTGTGTGTGTGTGTGTGTGTGTGTGTGTGTATGTGTGTGTGTGTATTTGCTTATTGTGTAGAACAAACATCGATAACTAGGCATATGTGGTTTTGTGACAAAATTAATATGTTTTGGTGGTGAAAATAAGTCGAGAATACCTTTTATGCAGCGCGTGGTGGGTGGGGGGGGAGGGGAGAAAAGCTGATGTGTTGTGGAACAAAACTTAATAAATTTACCGCGTGCGAAAGGGTTAAGACACGGTGTTAGGCAGTTTCCTTAACCGACGAGAATACGGACCTGTATCTTAATCGATAAGGTTTGATGTGCAAAATAAGTGGCCAAGGAAGAGGTGCTATGAAGCTTTCCATGCCAATTAGAATAACCATAAAATTTCTTCAGTTGTGCCTCAGTTTGCAGGGATTTATTTACTTATTTTATACTACTACTACTACTAGTACTACTACTAATTATTATTATTATTATTATTATTACGTACCTGCCTTGCGATGGGTATAAGTTGTGACATTTCCTGAGAAATATTGGTATCTGATCCATTCTTGGCTTCTAGGACAGTCACTGGCCACTCCTGATGCCACTCACGCCATACCTTTAATGGTAGTGGTGGTAGTAGTAGTAGCAGTAGTAGTAGCAGTAGTGTCAATTGCTTTTTATTACGGTATATTTTTTTGGCATCTGTTTCGGTTGTAAAAACAACTGAGCATCACCTGGTGGAGGGGGTGGTGTGAGGTGGTTGATGGCGGGTGTGTGAGAGAGATGACGGTACAGGCGGGAGACAGCGAGGCCTTCAGCACAGCACTAACAGCACCCCCAGAACAGCGTCCACTACCTGCAGAACAACAATCAACTTTTAGCACAGCAGTTCTGGCGCCATCAGTACAGCTATAATGGCGTGGTCTGAAGCGGTGATTTTTTAGCATCACTTATTGTCCAGCCATCGGTGGTGGCGCATCCTGGGGGTTGTATCGTCACCTACAGCTGATTCTCTGTCTGCTGGGGGTGAGAGGAAAGCTTCTCTGGGAGGGGTGAGGTGGGTGTGGCGGGTAGAGAAAAGGGATAATGGAATGGCAGAAAAGGTGGGAATTAGCAAGGGGGGGGGGTTCTAAGAGGTGGAAGGTGATAGGTAAGTGACAAACTGAAGAAAGGAGAGGGGAACAGGGGTATATCCTTCTTCTTGCCCTGTTGTGTCTATTCTGGTCTGCAGGAGCGTGACTGATAAGGCTTGCAGGTGCGTGACTCACACTCCTGCCGTGGTACAGTCAGCATAGTTTAGTGGCAGCTGTGCATTTTTTTTTTTAATAACAGATCAGAGGAAGGGAAAACAAATGAATAAAAAACAATCTTTACAGTAGATTACTGGCGTCCTCCATTCATCAAATATCTGTAAGAGATGGACTTAAACAGCTGTAGGCTGAAGTTTCGGGGGAAACAATTCCGGAAGCGAGTTCCAGAGAGATGCAGTCTTTCAAAATAAGACGATTTCTTGATCCTGGCCGATATATTCCTTATTATTGGTTTCGGCACTTGTTATTTATCAGAAAAGTGTACAGTAGGTCATATATACTGTACGTATATATATATATATATATATATATATATATATATATATATATATATATATATCGTGTCGTTTCATTTATGATGGCTCCAGCATGCTTGCATGCGTCGGCCTTGGTCATCTAATGGCGGCTGTCCATGCTGCTTGGTCTCTGGCAGGCTCTCTATTCAGCTGGGGCAGATCCAGGAATAATTTAAGGATGTTGACCTACTCCGTGTACTGATTTAAAAAATTTATGGGCAAGTGAAAGCAAAATATACAGTGTACATACAAGTTAATAAAACAAAATAGAGTCCAATTAGTGTAGTTTTAATAAATACCGGTAGATATTAATCTTTGCATATACAGACTTTTATAAGGAAGAATGCAGTGTTATTAACTACCTATTATCATTGCGGAGAACTTAGTTGTATTAAACTTTAGTTCTCCAATAAGAGGCAGCCTGATACACTGGGATAATGTAGTGCAAATCAAGAAAAATAGTTGTATATCCGTTTACAAAAGAAACAAAACATGGATTCATTCTGTTAGCTTCAACATGTGTTCTGATCAATTGTGGTTTTCAAATATTATTCATCTGGCAACACATTAGAGAAGTGCATACACCTTGTGTGTTGTCTGACAAACTGATCAATAACTTCAAGGATATCAACGGCCACTCGAACATAAACATTCATTAAGGCCAGTCCATTTAACCTCCCATTAATCGAAGAACCCCTCAACCATGTCTTAAGATGCAGCAAAGCACTGAAATACATTTTGTTTTCTTAAGCAGTGACTGGCAGATCGTGGATGAGACGGGGCACAACACGAATGTTTGGTAAGAACGCATCATCTGCATATTTCAGCGCTTGAACAGAGCTCTTACCAACGTCTCCATTACATAATTTCCATTCTGTGTACCACAAATTTTGCCCAGTTTCCAGCGATCGATTCTTGGTCATATCAGACTGATAAGCAGAGTTGGTTTACATCTTTTATATCATTGTGGTTAGTAAGCAATACCTCTGGAACCAGCATCAAACCTGTAATGACAGACTTCTGAAAGGCAGCAAATCTCTCCTGTAAATGTTGGACTCAATGACATAATAAAGAAATGGTCACATGTCCCTGTACTACTCATTAGGAGAATGCTGAGGCTTTATTTCTCAAAGTGTGTCTTCCAGTAGAATTGTTAGTTCCCTTACTTAGAATTAAGATTTTGATGCCTAAGTTTCATGTACTTATCTTGTTATGGTTTAAGTAATATTGAATATGCGGCATCAGTTTCTTTTAAATTATTTTTTACTTCATTTATAGCCTGTAATTCTCTCTCTCTCTCTCTCTCTCTCTCTCTCTCTCTCTCTCCCTCTGTTTCTGTCTCTGCCTCTGTCTGTCTGTCTGTCTCCAATCACTCCTCACCCTTGACAAAGTGATAGCTCCAGCTGCACATCCAACACAGAACATGTCTCCCAAGTAATAACACTCTTCCACACACTCAAGAGACACACCAGCAAGATCAAATCAGCAAGATCAATCGTTTCACGTCTGACAGTCTCCACATGCTCTCCCCGAAACACCGCACACATGAAATCAACATTATCTCGCAGCATACGGCTAATACCAGTACATATCTTATACACCTAATTATCACAAACATTGTTCAAGATAGAATTACTTCCCACGCCCTCGTGGCAAACCTCACATGGCCACTCTCCCTCTTCGTTGACAGTGCTGCCAACCCTAGATCGAATCATCTTTGCTTTATCTGCATTTACTCTCAAGCCCTTGTGTCCCATACTATCTTTCAACTTCCTAAATCATTCCCTCTGCTTCCCTTTCATTTTTTGCAGTCAACACCAAATCACCAGCATACATCTCCCACGGGAGTCCATCTCTGAAGTCACGTGAGAGGGCTTCAAACACAAAGATAAGCATAAAGGTGCTCCAAGACTGGCCCCTGATGCACACCAACATTCACGGTAAGCTCATCACTCAAATTTTCATTCTCTGTCATTTGGGTGCGAGCTCCCACATACATAGTGATAACCATTCTAACCAGTCACTCCTCGACCTCAAGCTTTCTCATTGCCAACTTCACGACCTCCCGAGGAACTCTGTCAGGCCTTCTCCAAAATATCAAAAGCAAAGTACAAATCCCTTTCCTTTCCTATAATTACATTTTTCCTAAAGCTGTCAAACAATGAATATGAGATTAGTAGTTTCCTTGCATATCATAAACCTAAACTGCATCTTATCAGTATTCACTTTTTCTCTAATCATACCTTCTAGAACTCTGCCCATTACCTTCATTATCTGGACTAAAAGTATTATGCCTCTATAATTTTCTCTTTCCAGGGCATCACATTTCCCTCTGTACACATTTACAATCACACTCTTCAGCCAGTCATCTGGGACAACACATATATAATCATACTTACCAAATCAGCATCAAACTCCAGTCCTATATCTCCTGAGGCCCTCAAAATTTCAGCAGTCAGTCCAGATGCACCTGCCTTATCCAACCGCATTCTGCCTATTGCCATGCTCATAGCACCAGCGTCAGTTAAAGGCCAAAGGCCAAACACTGGATCTGCAGACTCCAAACCTTTCCTATTCCAGTCAAACTCTTCATTCACAAACCGGATATAATGCTCTCTCCAAGCGTCTTTAATACCCTTACTTTTCACCACTACCTGGCCTTCATCATTCTTCACACACTGCTCACCTGAGATATCCCAGTTTTCTCTTTTCATCTGATTTGCCATCTTTAATATCATATTCTTCCTTTCAACACTATTTTGGTTATTCAGTAAAAGTTTCTGGGGCTCAGATTTTGCCCTGTATACCTCTTTTTCTAGCCCTACTCTTGTCAACCAGGTGTTCCTATTTGTTTCTACCCATTTTGCATTCCTGGGGAAGTCTTCTTCTCCATAACTGCAGCTCTACGCCCTTATCCCACTGTCATGTCATTTTATGTCTCCGGGGTCCCCTTGTCCATCCACACACTGAATCAGTATCTCTTAGATTATTCTTGAGAGCTCTGTATTGTTCATTGACACTTCCAACAGCAGCTCCCTCTACAGTTACCACTCTACTCATCTCGCTGTAAATGGCATCACGTACAGCTTGATTTTTTCAACTTCATTATTTCCTCCTAGGTGCATAGGTCTGCCTTAATCTAGGAATTAACTTTTCTCTATTGATATTCATTCTCGATCAGTAGCGAATTATTTGAGACATGTTTGAGTGAAGATATTAATATAAATTAGCATCAGTAAAGTATAAAATACAAATAAACTCAAGAAAGGTTGGAAATAGTCGAGGAGTACGAAGGCTAAGACCTACTGAGTGTGCGAGGATCCCTGAGGCACACGGGCAGTTTTGACTGTCTACTCTCCCCAAGAACACGATCCGTTGCAGTCGCTCTACATTCATGTCTTTAATTGTACTGGAAAGGTCCCTAACTGTACTGCAAAGGTCCCTAACTGTACTGCAAGGGTCCCTATCTGTATTGCAAAAGTCCCTAATTGTACTGCAAAGATCCCTAACTGTACTGCAAAGGTCCCCAACTGTACCGCAAAGGTCACTACCTGTACCGCAAAGCCCCTATCTGTACTGCAAAGGTCCCTAACTGTACTGCAAAGGTTCCCAACTGTACTGCTAAAGGAACAGACACAAGGGAAAAGTGCCGGAAGTAAGCATTGCTCAAAGGAGACTGTGGTGGTGTTAGTGGAAGAACACCTTGACCTACAACCAAGAAGTTCCAGATTCGATTCGCGATCCGGCCGTAAGATCCTCAAATAAAGTCTTTTCTACCCTACCCTGTTTGTACCTAGAACTGAAACAGAGACCTAGACTGAAAATTTGAATGTTGCATGTTGTAGTTAGGGAGAAGTTTGCTGGGCTACTTCACGTGCAGCCTATAGACACTAATACAATGGTATTTTCTTCTTGCTTATAAATATATGGATACAGTAAACTGTTAAAATGGAAGAACTATATCTCACATTTGGCTAATGTATTTAAGCTGCAGAGATAAAACAGTTTCTACCTTTAGGGTGTAAGAGCAGTATTCTCGTCGGCTTAGGAAGCTTTCTAGCTCCTCTTCCTTGGGGTTTTATTTTCTGTACTACATGGTATTATTTTTACCAGCCGCGAAGCGAAGTTGGTGTTGTTTTCAATTTCTGTGTGTGTGTGTGTGTGTGTGTGTGTGTGTGTGTGTTAGCATGACAACTTCACAACCGATCAAGATATAATAAATTTTACAGGTGTAGTATGGAAAAAAACAATGATGAGTTCGAAATTGGTGAAAGTTGGTCAATATCTGTCTGTCTGTTAACAAGATAACTTCGCAACCACTCAAGGCATCATCACCAAACTTTACAGGTATGTAGTAGGGATGAAAATCTCTTACGACTAGTGTTGTCAGTTTGTCTTCCTGTGTGTCTGTTAGCATGATAACTTCGCAGCTGCTCAAGATATCATCTCAAAGTTTTACTGGTGTGTACTAAGGATGAAAATCTCCTATGAGTTCGAAATTGGTGAACGTAGGTCAAGGTCTGTGTGTCTGTTACCACGATTACTTCACAACCGCACAAGATACTATCAACAAATTTTACAGGTGTGTAGAAGGGATATAAATCTCCTACGAGTTCGAAATTGATGAAAGTAGGTCAAGGTCAAGGTCATATTCTTAGCGCTTAGATATGCATCGGCTCGCCGCTGGTGTGAATCCCCCCTTAGGTCTTATATCTAATTTATTTATTTTCGGTATCGGCTTAGAGTGCAGAAATTATATATAAGACAATATCAATACATCACTTACAGAAATAAACTGTTAAGGGGCCTGCTTTATCGACGAGGATGTTGGCATAAGTAGCTACGTAACCGTTGTATATTCCCACTAAGTATCTTTTCTAAATATTATTATGGTTCTTTCTTCTTGGTGGCGAACTGACCTGCTAGTGAGGTGGGGTAGAGTGACAGCACCAGTAGTAAAGGGAGCGCTCACCACTACCACTATCATTAGCATCATCGCCACCACCACTGGTAATGATTAAATAGTAGGAACCTAAAATGTGCAGGGGAGGAATGATGGCGCCCAATTCTGAGGGCCCTACACGGGACAAAGACACACACAGACTGACCAACACTCACGGCAAGCAGCCAGGTAGAACATACAGGGTCGATGGGAAGGGCTCTACACACACACACACACACACACAGACCAGTAATAATAATAATAATAATAATAATAATAATAATGATAATAATAATAATAATAAATTGATAAAAATAACTTGCGGTCAAAGGCATTATTCCATGTGGCATAAAAGCTTCGTAACTCCTCTTTCTTTCCGATTTATTTAGCATATTACACCATTTTATCTTCTGATAGTGCTGGATATGGACGCCTTTCTCGTGGTGACACCGATATAACTGGTCAGCTCCGCTGCTGATTATACAATGTCTCTCAACTACATACTTATTCTCTGAAAGGAAAATGGTGGACTGGGAGGATAACTTCGGTCCAACGGGTTCACGTCCATATGAACCCAGGGCTTGTGGACCCTCCAAAGAAACGTCGTCTGTGGCACTTTGGAACTGTAGATTGGGAGGCCCTCAGGCAGTTCTTCTTTGATTTTCCATGGAATGATTATTGCTTCCGTAGCCGAGAGCCATCTGAGTGTGCCTTGCGCATTATGCAGGTTATTCTCTCGGGCATGGAAGCATACATTCCATTCTTATATCCTTTGACTATTGCAAAAAAGCCTTGGTTTAATCACGCATGTTCTAATGCTGTCCGTAACAAGGAAAGGGCCTATAAAAGGTACCAGAGCCAACCCACCCGTGAATCACATCTTGTTTATGTTAAGCTGCCCAGAATCGTGCTAAGTCCGTTCTTTGCTCCACAAAAAATAAATTCATCCGTGCCAAATGTTTTCAACTCTCCAACTCGAATTCTTCCCTCTCTTTCTGGCATCTTGCCAAAAATCTTTCTAACAGCATTACCTCATCATCCTTCCCTCCTCTTTTCTGTTCTGATGGCTCTGTAGCTATTTCCTCTACTGATAAACCAGATCTTTTTCGCTCAGACTTTCTTCTCCAATTCCACCTTAGACGATTCCGGTGCTGTTCCTCCATCACTTTCCCCCCTCAGACTTCCTCATGGCTAACATTAAAATTTCTTCAGCTAATGTACTGTATTTTCTGCCATCACTGGCATCAATACTAGCAAGGCATATGGGTCTGATGGAGTCCCTCCTGTTGTCCTCAAGAACTGTGCTTCTGTGTTTACACCCTGCCTTGGTAAACTCTTTTGCCTTTGTCTATCAACTTGTACCTTTCCTGCTTGCTGGAAGTTTGCTCTCGTTCAGCCAGTCCAAAAGAAGGGTGACCATTCCCAACTCTCTAACTATCGTCCAATTGTTTTAACATCCTGTCTCAAACGTTTTCAAGTCAATTCCTAATAGACAAAATTGTAAAGCATCTTTCCTATCACAACCTTCTTTCTGATCGTCAGTATGGGTTCCATCAGGGATGCTCCACTGGCGATCTTCTTACCTACCTTTCAGACTCCTTGTCATCCTCCTTTTCGCGACTTTGGCGAAAGCTTTGCCATTGCACTTGACATCACAAAGGCTTTCGATCGAATCTGGCATAAGTCTTTAATATCCAAACTGCCCTCTCTTACTGTTTCTATCCTGCTATCTGTGTCTTCATCTCTAGCTTCCTTTCTGGTCGTTCTTTAGCCGCTGTTGTAGACGGCCATCGTTCTTCTACATCTACGAACAGTGGTGTTCCTCATGGCTCTGTCCTATCACCAACTCTCTTCCTTTTATTCATCAGTGACATTCTAAGCTGTACATCTAACCTTATCCACTCGTACGCTGATGATTCCACTCTTCACCTTTCCATTCGCTTCCTGCAACGTCCATCTCAGCAGTTACTGCAACAAACAAGGGATGAGGCTATGGCACACCTAATGCTCTGACCTGGCTCGTATCTCTGACAGGGGTAAAAATAATATTGTTTTAAATGCATCAAAAACTCAGTTTTTACACCTATCAACCTGACACAATCTTCCACAGGAGTACCCATTAATGTTTAATAATATCCAGCTCAATCCTGCATCAACCTTGAACATGCTTGGGCTTTCATTCACTCGGGACTTATCTTGGAAAGACCATATTGCATCTCTTGTAAAATCAGCTTCCAAGAGATTAGGTGTGCTAATCCAACTCCATACCTTCTTTACCCCCTCCACATTTGTTGACTTTATACACAGGTTTTATTCGCCCCTTGTTTAGAGTACAACTCTCGTGTGGGGAGGCTCCCCACATACAGCTCTTCCCAATAGGGTGGCGTCAAAGGCTTTTCAGTTCATCAACTCTCCTCCTCTTACTGGCTCCCTTCAACCTCTGTCTCTTCGCTGCACTGTTGCATCTCTTTATTTCTCTTCTATTGCTACTTCCATGGTCACTGCTCCTCTGAACTGTCTGCTTGCATCCCTCCACCTCTACGACGGGTGCGTAGCACACGTCTGCAACAAACTCTCATCCCTTTTCTGTTCAACTCTCTAATTCAAGGGTTAACAGTTACTCCCAGTCCTTCATTTATGCAACAGGTCATCTCTACAACTGTCTCCTTTTGTCTGTATTTCCTTCTTCCTATGATCCCCAGCTTTCATACGCAGTGTGTCCAGGCATCTCGAAATGAACGGCTCTTGAATTTGGCTCTCTTTTGTATTGTTTTTGTTTTTTTTTCTTGGAAGGAATTGTTTGCGGGCTCCGGCCTTTGGTTCCTTCTTTCTTACATAAAAAAAACAACGAAGACAAAAAACAATATGTTAACCCCTCCTCCCCGCATGACAGACCGTGTCTGGCCTCCCTCTATAATCGCTGACAGCACTCTGTATTGTGGCATACAGGCCGATTTATCCCGGTTATCATACACGCTCCACAAATGACTGTCTATATTCCGCCGCTTTTCTCCCGTTTTGCGCTTAGCCCATTCAGTTCGAGGACATTTTTTTATAATTTATTTATTAATATATTTTTTTAGTTTGTCACTACCTGCAGAGAATGTACTGTAATGCGGCTTAAGCAAAACGTCTCGCACTGAAGGGTTAATGAAGGTTGTATCTCACCCCTCCAGTTCGAGAAGTTCTATCCGGAAGCAAATAAACTCGTCTGGAGATATCAGGAATAAAATTCATCACTGGACTGAAGGGGTTAATCCGATGACTACGTTTTCTAAGTCAAACTCCTGTCACTAATAAACGATTTTACTCAACACAGGACACAGCTCTGGTGGTTGAGGGATTGGTGAAGGCTGTGCCTAACCCCTTACGCTTCCAACATTCTCTCCAAAGTCGAATAAAATAGGATAAAGAAATACTAATTGTCATGATGACCTTGCTGTAGTGGCCGGGCATTAATGTTAAGCCTTCTTCTTCCTATATGTTACAGTAGCGTAGTTAGTTCCCTATAAATGCCGGAGCCAAAGTGAGGCCAAGGCTTACTTTAAGGGGGCTCAGTGCAGCACCAGATCCACACAATACATTATTCTAACCTTCAAATGGGACAGTGAGGGGTTAAGTGTGTGATGTCGAGGGGGGGGGGAGGATACATAGGCTACCGGTAAGTTACTTTTTCGAAATACCCGGGTCACAGCGTATATCAGGTTCCGCCCTCTCCTCTAACACCAAGTGGTTATCCAGTGTTACGACGTCGCAAAGAAACGGGTTCATCAATATGAAGCTGTGTGTGTGTGTGTGTGTGTAAATTAAGGCATTGGTTAACCTTATTACAAGGGACAAATTAGCTTCTCCTAACGTAAGCAGTTAATGAAGTATAAGCCTAGAATAAGATAACAACAGGTAGTACTGTACAATGAACTGTGCACACTCTACTCTAAAGAGAAAACATTCGTTACTAAATTTTTACAAATGTTACTCCACGGTTCATTCAGTTTTCTGCTAGCATAAAGAAAAATATGCATTACATATATAGATACATTCATTCATAAACACAGTCACATTTAATGCTTCATTCTAATATGCGAAGTTAACCACTGCTCTGTATTCGAACACTCCCAGCTCGGAGGCAGAGTTCTGCTTCGATTGCGTGATGATCAACACAGCACAACACCACACAGCGATCTCCCCGACAAAAGATTCATCCTTAATTTGCCAAGGTAACTGGAGTCGAGTATTTATATGATTTGTAAAGGCCTTTAAATGTACGTGGTAAAATGCACTTTGATATCTCACATTATCGCTGCTTTTGTACGGGGGCGGGGGGATCGTAAGGAGTCCATGAGTTACCCAAGGCAGATTCACAGAAATCGCTTGATTTGTTGTGGATATATGTTAAGAAGTCGCTCAGCACGTAACTCTGTACCAAATCGCAAAGACAGAAGCCCATATTGCCAAAGCTTGATAAATTCGGTGAATATATTTTGCTTAAAGGAAATTACCATCTCTAGATCGGGCTTCAAATGACAAAAACAGCAACAGTAGAGTAAGGAGACCAGAGGAAGGTAGTGTGTATGGCAAGTGTGAGTTGGGTAGCACCTTGCAAGCATTATGGAATCTACTGTATCATGCGCCGGTGTCCCAATACATGTGATTTCCTCTTTAGTAGGCTATTTATTACTGCGACTTAGCATGTGAGATCAGATGCTGTTTGTCCACCTTAACTCCGCGCCATCCCGAGGACGTACTTCCACGTCCTCACGTTTTGTCACAGCTAATCCCGAGACGTACTTCAACGTCCTGCAATTGCAAAGTTCATAATTTCCACAATTTTCAATTTTCGCGAGTCATTTTTGGTACGTATACATGGGACACCTGCCTCAACAAGATGCCAGGCAGAGACAATGCCTTACCCAGCATGACCTCCTCCCCCTGCATGCCCTTTTCTCAGCAATTCACCTGTTATCAGTGACCTGGCCAGTATAGCCATGTCATGCCACGGTACGAAATTAAGGGCCAGAGTGATTCCTCAATCAATGACAATGTGGAGGACAAACTTTACATAGCATTAGAGGAAGAAACAGTTAGAAATGATGATCAGGTAATGTGGCAAAAAAAGGTCAGGTATTAGTGAGTGAAACAATGCTTATAATGCCTATATTACTGGTTGAAAACCAATATACTTTTGTACTACATACAAATTCGTAACAGTAAATAAATAAATACCGTTTATGAGTGGTGTGAAATAGTTATCCTCCCATAGAACTCGTTTTCTTTGGTGCCAGCCTGATAGAAAACCCAGTAAAGTAAGGAGGCTCTCCTACCTGTAATGAGTATTTTAAACCTCAGGTGAGCGATTTCTCTATGAATTTTCGATGTTTCTCACCAAAAGCGAAAGTTTTAGCAAAAAAAAAAAAGGTCGAAAATTGCCCGGGATTGGGGGGTACCAGTGGTCGAAAAGTGGCCGGGACGGGGCGGGTTAATGTGGGGGAGATTTTTTTTCTTTTGCAGCTTATTTTTGTTACTAGCATTTTCTTTTTATGTAAAGGAGAAGAAACCAGCGACATTGTTCCCTTCATTAATTAATAAAAATATAACAGAGAGCTAAATTCAAGATCAGTTAATTTCGAGATGCCCGGATATGCTGCGCCTGAAAGACTGAAGGCCATAGGCAGTATGAAATACAGATAGAAGAAGACAGTTCCTGAGCTGACCTGTTCCATAATTGATGGCCTGGGAGTAACGGTTAACTCTTCCATTAGAAAGCTGGACAGAAAAGGATGAGAGCCTGCTGCTAGACTGGTGCATCGTGCCCCCAAAGTGGTGGAGGGATGCAAGCAGACAGTTCAGAGGTGCACGGACCAATGAGGTTGCAATAGAAAAGAGATAAAGATGCGACAGTTCGGCGAAGAGATAGATGCTGATGGGAGCCAGTAAGAGGAGGAAAATTAATGAGATGAAAAACCTTTGACTCCACCTTATTGAGAAGAGGTGTATGTGGGAAGCCTCCCCATTCATAATGTATTATACTATATACAGGTGCGAATGAAACCCGAGTATAAAGTAAATAAATGTGTAGGGGTGAAGAAGGCACGGAATCGGCTTAGCCTACCTAATCTTCTGGAAACAGGTTTTACAATTGAGCTAATAAGATCTTTCCAAGATAAATCTCTAGAGAATGAAACCCCATGTATGTTTAGAGATGATGAAGGATTCAGCTGGATATTGTCAGAAATTAGAGGATACTCCTGTGGACGATTTTGCCGGGTTGAAAGCGGTAAGAACTGAATTTGTGGTGCATTAAAAACAAAAGGACTACTTTCACCGCAGTCAGAGATATGAGTCAAAACAGACATTAAGTGTGCTATAGCCTCATCTCTTGCCTGTTGAAGCAATTGTTGAGATATACAGCACATAGTGAGAACCAGATGAAAGGTGAAGAGTGAAGTCATCAGCGTATGAATGGACAGGGTTTGGCGTACAGTTGAGGAGGTAACTGATAAACAGAAGCGATATGACAGAGCCCTGAAGATCATCATTGCTGATAACTCTAAGAGAAGAACAGTGGTCGTCTACAACAGTAGCTGTAGATGGACCAGAAAGGAAGCAGAGATAAAGACATAGATAGAAGGACAGGAACCGTAACAGGACAGTTTTGGAAATTAAAGATTTATGCCAGACTCGATCGAAAGTCTTTCAGCCGTCGGGTGCAGTGGCAAAGGCTTCACCAAAGTCCTGAAAGAAGGATGACCAGCAGTCTGTAAGGATGGTGAGAAGATCGCTGGTGGAGCATCCCAGGCAGAACCCATGCCGACGGTTGTAAGGCTGGTTAGGGAAAGGTGCTTTAAATTACTGTATTCTCTTAGGAATAGATTCAAAACTACACAAAAACAGCATGTTAAAGACACTGGGTAATAGTTACAGGGCTGGGAAATGGTCACCCTCTTTTGGAACAGGCTGAATGAGAGTAAATTTCCAGCAAGAAGGAAAGATACAAGTTGACAGACAAAGGAGAGAGTTTACCTGGGCAGGTTGTAAGGACAGAGGCGCAATTCTGGAGGACATCAGAGGGACCCCATCAGGCCCATGTGCCTTGTTAGTATTGGGTCCAGTGATGGCAAAAAATACATCAACTGCACAAATTGTAATGTCATCCACGAGGAAGGTCGAGTGCGGGGATGGGGACGAAGTGATGGACGAACTGTGCCAGACCGTCTACAGGTGGAACTGGGAGGAGAAAGTCTCAGCGAAGCAGTTCTGGCATTACTCAGTAGAAGGAACAGTCAATACATAATTGTCAGAGCGGAATAGACGAGGGAAGGATGATCAAGTAAAGTTGTTAGAAAAGGTCTTTGGCATGGCGTCAGTAGAAGCGGGAAGAATGAGAGTTGCAGAGTCTAGAGCATTTAGCAAGAATGAAATTACTTTCAGCAGAGCAAAGGACAGAAGACATAGCACGGTTCCGGGCAGAGATATACAAGAGATGAGATCTCGGGATGTATTAGGTTCTGGTACCCTTGAAGGCCTTTTCTGTTGCATTAGTCACAGGATAAGAGAAAATAGGAATGCATGTCTTCCATGTGCCTAAGAGAATAACCTCTAATGGGTCAGGCACATCCAGATTGGCTCAAGGCTGTAGAAACAATAATCATTGCAGGGAAAATCAAAGAAAATACGATGTGAGGGCGTCACAATCAGTAGCTTGAAAGTATATGATTCATTTTAAGGAAAAAGCTTGGTCAAGCCAATGTTGAACTTTTTTCCTGAGGCGGTCAGGGATATGGGGTAGGGGGTGATGTACAAGCTGCTTTGAGGTACATTAAGGACAGATGAGTTGTAGGCTTGTTCACCAGGTGGATCAGTGAAAGGAGAGAAGAGCCAAAGCGGTGGTAGTGAACATTGAAATGTACTCTAGAATTGAGATTTCAGAAATAGGATTAATTGAAGAATGTGTTCTATCTTAGGAAGTAAGATTGTCAAAATAAATTTTTTAGCCAATAGAATTAGAGGAAAAGTTAATAGTACAGATATATTCAGGGGCAAAATATGAGCAAAGTATGGCCAAAGCCAGAGAGTGGAAAAAATTCAGAAGCACCAAGTTTAGGAACACAAGAGCAAGGGTTTCATTTATGTCGCAATCATGGTGGGGTAGGACTGACAAAATTTTCCTAGAGGTAGCCAATAAGGCTGGGACACGAGTAGAAGAGGGAGGGAAATTTCCATGGGTATAAATGATTCTGTCACTTGTTCAAACTCTCTGAAGTTTGGTTCCCTGTGTAGTCCGAGGGGTTAGAGAAGATAAAGAATTCAAGCTCTAACGTATGCCTCTCCCCTGAATTCAACATTCCCACTTAACCCATCCTTCTCTGTCCAACATTTACTCCTACTCATACCTTCTTCTACCCGACCTCATCTCTCCTTGTTTCTCTCTTTCTCATCTCTCTCTCTTTCTCTCCATTCATCGCGCCCTTCCTTGCCCTATGCCCAACCCCTCCTCTGCCCCAACCACCCCCTCTTCTTCACGAGGGAGGAGGAGGTTGCTAGATTAATAAGAGAAAGACCAAAATAAACAGTCTTTTAAAATCGGTCTTGTTTTAAGCGAAAAGGAAGCGAATTAGCCTTCCGTGATCTTATCCTGTATTTTTTTCTGAGCAACTTTCTTCATCATGTTACTGGATTAGACTTGTATTTTTCAGGAAATGTTGACAAGGGTTTCAGTTTGCATATCGTTGACGTGTCAAATGAAGTCACAGGCTCTGCCTGTCTGTCTGTCTTACCACATTTACCAATATCTATCGTTCTGTCAACCAATCAGTCACCTGTTTCTATGTTAATCTGTCTCACTTCATCCATCAATCTACTAATCTGTTTACATCTTTTAATTATCTCTTCTTTCATATATCACCATGTATTTATATCTAGTACATCTGTTTATCTATTAGGCTCTCTAAATCTGTCTGTCTTGTCTGTCTGTCTGTACACACACACACACACACACACACACACACACGTGTGTATCTATTGTGTCTGTATGCCTGTCTATCTATCTATCTATCTATATCATATCTATCTATACAGGTACATGCTATACATACTGATACATGTATTTCCGTATATTTGTGCGTATAACAATACATGTAGTATATACTAAACTAAAGAGAAATTCTGTTAAGGATCCATTCCCTTATTACCCCAATATTTGAAAGTGTCATGCTTCCCTCCATTTCATCTCCTTTTAATTCCAGATTTCGAGAATCTTGAACAGTATGTTTTATCATTGAGTGTACTGTTGACATTTGGCGACCACAGTTTACGTCACACGGCAGATGCAGCAGTTCATGATGTGAGCCTAAGGGTGAGGATAGGCCAAGCAGATACTGCTGTCATGGAGTTACTACCATCTTGTTACCACTATATATAACATACAAGTAAACATCATTCATCTACAACTTCCTTCTCTCCTTCTTTCCCATTCTTTTTTTTTTTCAGTTCTGTCTCCCCTCATCTTTTCTTCCTCAATTTCTCTTTTACTCCCTCTCCTCTCTCTGCAGTATTACTTCCTTCTTTTTGCCTTAGTTTTTTCTTTTTCTTTCCATATCTTTCTCTCCCGACAGCGCCTGTCACCTCATATGAGAGTGATAAGTGCAGGCCACCCCTGGCCACTGTGCTGATTTGCTTTACGCATATGAGGCGATGGGGTCTCTGCGCCTATAATCCTTCAAGCACAAAGGAAGCGTCAGTGGTCTCCATGGGAACGTTGAGAATCCTTCTACATCATCAGAGCTGTTGCCAAAACCTGCCATACCGCAGTTGCCAAATGCCTCATATTTCTAGTTGTTCAAATATGCAGGCCACTCCTGGCCTCGCTGGATCACCTCATATGAGGCGCTGGGTCCTCATGGCTGGCCATAATTGGTCAAGCTACTGAGGAAGTGCCAGTGGGTTGCCATAGGAACGTTGGGTCTCCTCTTCTACATCATCAGAGCTGTGCTGCCAACTTGCCAAACCCTGCCACATCGCTGTTGCCAACTCTCTGCCAAACCTTTGCCGCCACATCTATCTCTATCTATCTATTGCCAGACGCCTCAATCCCGTTTGGGGTGGCCACAAACAAATTCGCCTCCAAGTCTGCCCTGTCCCCTGCCATTTCATTGCCTCTGCTCCCAACTCACACCCCTCTCTCTCATATACCTCTCCACCCCATCTCTCCATCTCATCCTCGGGCCTCCTGCTTGCCAGCATCGCTGTTGTCAACATATCGCATCCATCCAGTAATTCAGTTCTCGTTTGTAGCCCGCAATGGCGGATTTACATCCAGTGAACCTCCCATCGGTGTGTAGGTGACTTATAGCCGCCCCTCACACTTACACAAGAGGCGTAAATTAGCAAAAACGACGAGGGTGATGAAGAGTTCAGAGCTCAGAAACACTTGATCTTGATGACAAAATCAACTTAATACTTAAAAAAAATAAAAGGCTCTAAAACAATGATTCTAGGGAAGTGTAATCAGGTTGATAAGAATTTCGGTGTGGCTGGGGTTCATGCCTCATTCTTTCTTTTCCTTTTCTCTAATCTTATTTGATGAATTTCTTTCATTCCAACCTTTATTTCCTCCTTCCTTCCTCTACCTGCCTGTCCTTCTTTCTCCTCTCTCCTTTCTTTTCTATTCTCCTCTCATTTTTTATTTTTTTTGGTCCAGTTCTCTTCATTCCCTGATTTGAACTAGACTTCATCATCTTTACCAACTCCTTCTTTTGTTCTTTCCTTCCTCCCTCCCTCCTTTTTATCCTTTCCTTCACTACACAGATATTACCTTATGTCTTCCTATCTGTTCTCCTTCCTCATTTCTCTCTTCTTTTCGTTATTCTTCCTTGTGCTCTGTATTATCCCTCCTGCCCCTTTAACCTCTTAATCACGGGTATGCGCTCACAATTTCTTTGTGACGCTTGGGAACAAGGGATCATTACTGCAGGGCGTCACATTTGTCAGATTCTGTGTTATTAAGTGAATTTGCCCGGGCTTTCAAGTGGTGGCTTGTATCATCTATCAGTACTGCCAATGTCAAACACTAGTCAGCACTCCTAATCTCATCTGTACTCCTATCCATTTGACAATTTAGCCATTTCTCCCCATTCTTGGACTCCCCTGCCTACCTCCCCCTCCACTACCCTCTCCTCTCGCCTCTGCCTGTAGCAAATCTTCCCTGGAATTTTCCACTGATTTCATCCATTGAAATTAGCCTTCTATGTCCTTTTCTTATACCAAAATAATATATACAAAAAAGAAATAAGGGTAAGGTGAGAGTGCCATACACCTGGAATTGGCTAATTATCACCTG
Source organism: Coenobita brevimanus (assembly GCF_032717465.1). NCBI lineage: Eukaryota > Metazoa > Arthropoda > Malacostraca > Decapoda > Coenobitidae > Coenobita > Coenobita brevimanus. Next base: position 5,467,643 of record NC_137062.1, on the reverse strand, counting down.
ACAAACACCTTACACGTGCACTCGTTTGCTAATTTTCGCTAAGTTTATTTCCCCTTGAAATATGTCGTGCCCATAATCTATTCTCATAATAAAAAATAAATATTTGTAAGAAAGGAAGGGAGAAGCCTTTTAAGTGATATTTACATTCACCTGGAACTACTCTTAACATTATTGGAGGCCACCACACTGTATTCTACGCTTAAGTAAATCTTCCCTGAATTTTCCACTGATTTCATCCACTGAAAATAAGCCCTATGCCCTATTCTTATACCAAATAATATATATACAAAAAAGAAATAAGGTAAGTGATAGTGCCATACACTCTGGAATAAATGGCTACATTATCACCTGGACAACACCTCAGCGTTCAGTTTCGTTCGCTAATTTTCACTGTTTATTTCCCCTTGAAAGGCATGCCGTATAATCTATTCTCGTAATAAAAAAAATATATAGAGGAGGGAAGGGAGAAGTTTAAGTAGATATTTACATTCACCTGGAACTAGCCTAATTTAATTATGTATTGTCTAGATTTCCTGCCAATCATTTCATAGTTATATATTAGCAGCTCTCACGAGGCTGACGTTGGCAAGTATTGCACTCCTCCCTAGGCAGTAGGCAGGCAGGGCCACCAGTATCAGTTTACTGTTGTCTTTCAAGGTGAAAGTACATCGGATCTGTGCCTGCTAAATTCCTGGCTGCTTTTTAGCCCCATGCAAAGGGGTCCCTGTGACCTCTAACCCCTACTTCAAACCCTCGTGTGGAAAGAGGTAAAGGGCTGACAAATGATAGAGAGTGACTACGATCAAGTGGAAATGTGTAAATAATGTGTAAATAATGTGTCACAAAACAGCAAGTGAAAGCAATGAATGTAAATATAAGTGAACAGTGGAAAGTAGTTTTATAAGTTACTGCAAGTGACAGTGCTCTAACACAGTGTAAATAACATGGAAAATGTAAATAATGTAAATAAAATAGAGAACGTAAATAGAAATGGGTAAATGAGTAGTATTATAAGAATACGGGCATATTTACTAGGATGTGAATGAAAGTGAAGGTTTCACTTCTTAGCATGTATGAGTACTATGAATTACATGAGAGTGAAGGTGAAAGTGACATTCTAGCACTTCAACGCTGAAGTATGACAGGACGAGAAAGTGAATAAGCTACGTATTATGAAAACAAAGAAAGAGAAATTGAATGCCTACAGTGGCTGCAATAAACTCACTATTAACTGAAGGAAACTATATGGATAAAGACTGTAGATATATGTATAAGTGTTATATAGTAACAGAAATATAAATTGTGAGCGTTTTTATGAATAATAAATGACAGAACACCAGCGGCGAACGATTGCAAAGCTCGGAAGGTCAGTGATACTGCCGCTTGTAATTTTCATTGCTTTTCTACAGTGTTTTTTTTTTTTTTTTGGAGTATGGATTCCAAAACTAGTTGGAGAATCATAGAATAGTGTTTCTAGTGATACTACTTCAGGCTGTGGTAATCATATTACGGGTTGTCGGGAAGTGCGCTGCAAAGTGGAGACTTCGTTACCCAACTTTTAGAGGTCTCCAAGGAAGTCCTACGGGTACTCGACGAAGGCTCAACAACACCCCAGGAGAAAGCTGAAGGTGTAGTGTGCCATAAGCATATGTGATTAATGTTCTAGGACTAATAATTCGATTTTTGCGCAAAATCATTTTTGTGAGACAGTCTGTCGTAGCGCGATATAAACTGCGCAGGAGCCGCAAGTCAAAGCAAAAACAAGCCCGCATGGTTAAGGGGGTTAACGTCCTCCTTCCTTCTTCCCTCTACTTTCTTGTCCCTTACATTTCTCTTGAAACAAGTGGTGCCAGGCACAACCAACCTTGCCCAATAGCAGTTAATTTATAGCTGTTTAACCTGCTCCATCCCGGAGACGTGAATTCACGTCCTCACATGATGTGCACTCATATCCCGGAGACCTAAATTAATGAGGCAACATTGCAGCAGGTCTCCTAATTTGCACAATTTTCAATTTTCGTGAGTGATTTTTGGCACGTATACACAGGACACCTTCCTTCTCACAAGAGGCCAGGTGACAGGGACAATGCCTTACCCAGCATGACCTCCTCCCCAATTCCCTGCATGACCTTTTCTCAGCAATTCACCTGTTATCAGTGACCTGGCCAGTAAAGCCATGTCATGCCACGTATGAAATTCAGGGCAAGAGTGATTCCCCAATCGATGACAATGTGGAGGACAAACATTAGAGGAAGAAACAGTCAGAAATGATGATCAGGTAATGAGGCAAAAAAGGTCAGGAATGGGTGATGAGTTAGTGAGTGAAACAGTGCTTATAATGCCTATATTACCATTTGAAAACCAATAACTCTTGTCAATCAATCAATCAATCATTTCCTGTGGTGCACCCTCAGGGATGCAGTAGGGCCTCGATGAACTCCACACCACCACATCCTATCTATGTGCTAACTCCTCAAGATCTCCCCAACACTCATCTCCAGCTTCCCATCTCATTGTCCTCACCCACGTCTCTTTTGGCCTTCCCTCTACCTCTCCTACCAAGTGCCACCCACCCTGGTGTACCTCGTACTATCATCCCCTGTATAGTCCTATACACATGTCCATTAGCCACTTCCATCGTGAGAATCTAACATATTCATCGATCGGCTGCACTCCCTGTTATTTCCTAATTCTACTATTTGGTATCCTTTCCCACCACTTTTTCAACTCCTAATATTCTTCTAAGTGCTTTATTTTCAAACACCAAGAATTTATTTTCCATAGTCACTGTGCTGTACCAAGACCTTCATGTCCATAAATTAAGATACTCCTAAATCCATTACCTTATAAAGTTTGGATTTTTTGTATGCACAGAGAAATTGTTATTATTCCAAATATTTTTAAGCATTCTTACATTGCCTGGATTAGCCTTCTTTCTAATCCTTTTCCTTTGTGAATTCAAAGTTCAAAGAACCATCCTTGGCTAAATAAGTACCTAAATATTTAAACCTATCAACTTGCTTTACAACCATACCTCCAATTACACATTCCTGCGCATTTTCCATATTCATATTGATTATTTCAGTTTTTCCACAATTAATAACCAAACCCATGACCTTGCGACCTTCACTCACCCAAACAGTCCAACACTCTCTGCATCTCTTCTGGCCCATCACAAATCAAAACTATATCATCTGCATAATCTAAATCCAAAAGTTTCCTGTTCTCTCCCCAAAGTATACTCTGCACCGGTTTCTGTTCCAACGCTGTTTCATAATGTAATCAATGACCAATATAAATAGTAAAGGCGATAGAACACCACCTTGAATTACTCCGGACTTGACTTCAAACGAATCACTCAGACAACCATCAACCATCACTTTACAAAATGTGTCCTCATGCATGTTCATAATGACCCTCACAAACTCCTCTGGTATTCCATAATGTCTCATGATCTTCCCTATAGTCTCTCTCGAAACACTATCAAAAGCCTTTTCAAAATCAACAAAACAAAGACTTAACGTCACTCTCATTTCATTAACTTGCTGCATCAAATGCCTAACTATAAAGATCTGATCATTGCAACCACGTCCCTTTCTAAAACCAGCCTGTTCATCCCTCAGAATACCCCCTCAACCACTAGCTCCAACCTATTTAACAACACTCTACTGGAAAACTTTCAAAGCTATCGGTGACAAAGAGATTCCCCCTCCAATTACCACATTCACTCAGGTCTCCCTTCTTCAGAACTTTAACAATTACACCATTCTTCCAAACTGATGGTAGTAACTCCGTCACCCATATCTTATTGAATAGCTTGGTCAAGATCATTATTAATCTATCCCCCCTCCACTTTAAACATTTCCGGAAACAAACCATCCTCCCCCGATGCCTTATTATTCTTTAACTGTTTTACTGCTTTCTCCACTTCTGCAAGCCTCAACTCTCCTGTTTCTATATTTAAATCTTCCTGAGCAGACGGTATATCCTCTTCTGGTGGTATTGGTCTATTAAGAACTGTCTCAAAATGCTTTTTCCCGCATTACCACTCAATTCTCTTTGTACTACATATAAATTCGTACCAAATAAATAAATAAATACCGCTTATGAGTGGTGTAGAATAGTTATCCTCCCATGTTTTTTTTGCAGCCAGCCTGATAGAAAACCCTGTAAGGTAAGGAGGTACTCCTACTTCCGATCGACTATTTTGAACTTCAGCAGCAATTTCTCTATGAATTTTCGATATTTCTCACCAAAAGTGGATGTTTGAGCCAAAAAAAAAAAAAAGGCCCAAAAATGTCGGGACTGGGGTGTACCACTGCCCAGAAAACGTCGGGATGGGGCGGGTTACATACTGACTTGGTAACGCCATTTTTTGTCAATACCCAATTAAAGCCGAAGGTAATGGCTCAAATGTTTTTAAGTACTACCTCAGAAAATCCGTGATCTTGCATTTCACCTTGCAAGACCACTCCGGTTGCAAAAGGTCGTGGTGCCAAATGAAAGCCCATATGAGACTTCCTATATCTTGATAATAGTAAAACTCTCAATCTTCAA
>NC_137062.1:5457805-5462986 GCF_032717465.1 Coenobita brevimanus | reverse complement strand
TTTTTTTTTTAATTATAAATATATCAGATACAACACAGGAATTTTTTGTACCAGTAAAAATTTTTTTTTATTATATTTTATTATATTTTTTTAGTAATAATAATGTGCATGTGATGTAAGAAAGTAAAAGAATATAACAAGAATAATATACACATATATATATATATATATATATATATATATATATATTAATATAAATTAAAGGTTTGGATTTAAAGCACATTCTCATGTATTTGGAGCGAGTTCTGAATAAGTTATAGGAAATCGTTCATCTCGTCACTCTTTTATTGTCTCCTTCTGTTTTCTCACTCTGCACTTAACTCATTAATTATCCCAAAGACTTAGATCTTTAGTACATCTGTCAAGAAACATCTGTTATTAGATGAGTAAGAAACAAAATTTGTGTAACATGAAGTTAATTTACATTTGTGAGAACATCAAATGGTATTCTTAGTATATAAAAAAATTGTTATTTACATCCAGGAGAATGAGACCACTATTTACTCTGCTATTTCAGCCCAGTTTATTCTTTCTAGCAAAATTTAACTGAAATCCTCAGCAAAACTCTTGTTTAACCAAAACTTCACACTAAATCTTTGTTGCTCATTTAGTTAAGTATTAGATTGCTTATTATTGTAAACAATTTATATATATATATATATATATATATATATATATATATATATATATTATTATATACTATTTAATATATATATATATATATATATTTTTTATTTTTGGACATTTGCACCTCAGACTATCCAAACAGACATTATTCACTAGTTTTAAAAATAAAACTATCTAGACAAAAACATCCATGGCTAATCCTTCAGATGAAAAAATATGTTCTCATCTGCTATGAATCACTGGCAAGTCATCTGTCTTGCCTCTTGATGAGATGTGTTAATCCTCTCCTTATATACTCTTCAGCCTCCTTAGGACAGACTCTCCTCTGAAACTGCCTCCATGTCTTTGTAATTTATAATGGTTTTTCTAATTAACATACATTACAGAATATTATGTATATGTTATTAATATCTATACCATTCTTTAATTGTCACAAATATTTAATATAATTATTCATTATTTTGTTGATGATATAAAATCTGTATTTATACAAATCCTGAACCAACTAGTAAATGTTTATATTTGATGAAATACAATATATATATAATATTATATATATTATATATATATATATATTTATATTATAACATGAGAAGCAGATAATGTGAACAAAGAAGAACTACTGTCCGTAAAGTTCCAGGTTCAAACAAAGTTAGGTATAATAAGAAAGTTTAATGTTAAACTAAATGAGAAATCAGGACTCATAAGGATAATGTAAAATAAACAGAGGTAAAATATATTAATGCAATTAGCCATTAACAAGATAATTTATTCCAGGATAAAATGAGATGATAATACCAGTGAATGGATTAAAATATTTTATTACAAAAACTATTCCTCAATGAATCGAATTACAAAACATCAAAGCTACACAGTACAAGAACCAATCCTCAAATTAAAAAGCTGCTTATGACTGTCTCAAATCAACTGCTAGATGTTGTACAAATTTCTGAGCACTCACAGAACAATGAACAGAGATGTTAGGACATGAAATGGGCAGATCTCACAATAATGAGAGCTGAATTTAAAAGGGGCAGCAAATGTGAACGAGGAGAAAGATGATAAATCCGCAGACTGATGAAAAACACAAGAGATATTCTTAGAAAAGGGGGAGAGGCAACCGAAAAAAAGAAACATACGTAAATCTTTTACCTCTAAAGAAAAGATTTATGAAATTATTACAAAAAATGAATTACAAAAGAAGAAATTTACATTTCATTACTCTAACAAATCAACACAAGATAAACTATGAGATCTCTTTAAAATACATCAAACATGTGCTTTCCGATCTGTCTTATCTTCCAGAATGACAGGACGGTAAGTCGTCCAATGTTATCTGACCAACTAGTGAGCCTCTATGCAATCTTAGGTGGGGAGTCACTGCTCTGACAGGCTCAATCATGGTTGTGGTCCTAACAGGTAGCCAACCTTCTGGACAGGACATTGTGGTCCAATAGCCAAGCTCTTCTGGATGAGAGGGTTCATTGGCTTAGGCTGACAGCGTCTTCTCATCATGATATCAGGATTCTTCCCCAAACTATCACTCAGGCTCATACTGCATGGGAGAGCTTCACTTGCAGACTCGGGTGGAACAGCTACAGTGCAGACTGGATTATTATTTCGTCAACTTCCGGCTCAGTGATATAACTTCTTAGCATGTTGATGTGACATAGTTGCTTTGGCTCTTTCTACGATCTGGTGCTTGGCTTTGATGACAGCATAGTTGATGTGACATCACTGAGTTTCTTCTCCACGAAATAAGGGCCACTAAACTTGGCTTGAAGAGGTTGCCCATGAACTGGTAGACAGAATCAAAACCTGATCTCCTGGCTGAAAGTGGCGTAACCTGGACTTCTTCTCCATACCAAGTCTTCATCTTCTCCTGAGCAGCTCCTAAATTCTCTCTCGCCAGCTGTAAAGCAGTGGACAGCCGTTCTTTGAACTCTTCATCACATACTCCAGCAGGTTGACGTCATCTTCCTCCGACAGCCAGCATTCCTTGAGTAGCTTAAGGGGTCCTCTTACTTCATGGCCAAACAGTAGTTCAAAGGTTTCAGTGATTCATTTGGAGATTCTCTTGCAGCAAACACAACAGAATGGAAGACCTTTATCCCAGTCTTTCTGATGTTCCAAACAGTATTTCTTGAGCATCGATTTGAGTGTTTGATGATATCTACTCCAACGCTCCTTGGGTCTGGGGATGGTAAGCTGAAGACGTGATCTGGGTGATGCCCAACTCTTTTCAGAGACTGCTTGAAAACGTTTGACATGAAATTACTTCCCCGGTCTGACTGTACCTCCTTGGGCAGACCAAACTTTGTGAAGAACTCTAGCATTACTCCTTAACCACGTTCTTTTGCTGAGAGATGTTTCTAAGTGGAATGAAGCTTCAGGATAACGAGTAGCCATATCAATCATGGTCAACACATAAGAAAATCCTGAAGAAGTCTTAGGAAGAGGGCCCACAATATCCACCAACACACGGGTGAAAGGCGCCTCAAAAGGAGGAATGGGAACTAGAGGTGCAACCTTTTCGGTCTGATTACACTTCCCCACAACTTGACAGGTGTGACAAGACTTACAATACCAGGAAACATCCCTGAAGATACCTGGCCAGTAGAAAGTGTTTCAAAATGCGTGTCACAGTTCTTCCTCACTCCAAGGTGTCCTGCCAAACTGGAATCATGAGCCACTCGAATGATATCCTGCCTACAAACACGAGGGATGACAACTTGATGTACAACCTCCCATTCACAGTCGGCTGATGCTGTTGGGGGTCTCCACTTCCTCATAAGTACTTCTGACTTTACATAATAACAAGTAGAAGCACCGGCTGACTCTTCTTCACTGTAAGCAGAGTTAGCTAGACCTTCAACTCAGGGTCAGCAACCTGCAACTCAACCAACTCTTGACAGAGACAAATTATCAACACTGACGGGGTACTGCCTCATCTGGTGAGTGGTCCAAATGTAGCAAGAAAAGTGTCAGCTAGGATAACATCATCATCATCATTATCCTCTAAATCACCAGTAACTTTAGACTTAGCCCTAGTGACAGCACATGCAGGGAACACATCAGGGACACCAAAATCCTGGGACGCAGCCACTGGCTCACCAGACAACTGAGGAGCTGGACACCACTTGACTTCCACCAATATCATTTCCAAGTAAAGAAAGTTACACCTGACATTGGGAGTGTCTCAACCAACCCAACCATAACAGAACCATTAACAAAACCAGACTCTAAATTCACTCTGCACAGAGGGACAGAGAAGTAATTATTTCCCACACCTTGTAAGATTACAGTTTCATCAGAGGAATTAACATTAGAGCCTTTAACACTGGTCAGCATAAGGGGTAGATTGGCAAGCACCTGTATCACGATATATTTTAACTGATTTCCCTGTCATTACTGTCCAGAGGACTGACAAAACCATCAGACAGGAAATTAGCACATGAACTCTTGAGAGTGTCACCCACGATTACTGCTCAAAAGAGGAGCTCCATCATGAGAATTTAAGTTACCCCTCCAAAAGCAGGTTCAGTTAACTCAGTTAAAAGAATTCTGGGAACTCTCAAGAGTGGACACTAGACCAATTGACTGAATATTTAAAGACTCCTTTTTGTTCACATCACGCTGTCTCCTGAAACATCTCTCCGTAGTATGACCAAGCTTACTACAATAAGTACATTTACTTTTCTGAAATCTAGAGGTGAAGCTGAGTATTTTACTTGCTGAGAAACATCATCCTTATTCTCTTTCCTGTTACCTGTACTCTGAGTAGAGGCAACGTACTTACCATCTCCAGCTTTCCCTTTTTCTCTAGAATATCTCTTGTGAGTGAGAACATACTCATCAGCTAAAACTGCAGCATCAGACAAATTATCTATTCTTTTCCTCATCAAGATATGAAGGCTTACATCTTTATAAATACACCTTTTGAAGTTCTCGAAAAAGCAAAATCATCTATGCTTAAATTTGTCAAAAATCAGAATCCACATTCTTAGAATTTAACCACTGCTCTAACAGATCTTCTTTGATTTTTTGCATACTCAACATGGGATTGCTTATCTTGCTTGTAAGTTGTCCTAAATTTTACTCTATAGGCTTCAGGAACAAGCTCATAGGCCTTAAGAATCAAGCTCTTAACTACATCATAATTATCAGATTGATCCTGAGGCTAAAGATGGCATAAAGTTACTTGAGCTTTACCGGTGAGAACAGTTTGAAGGAGTACTGGCCAATACTCCCACTTAAGGCCAATTAAAACCTGTAGCTACCCTTTCAAACAACTGAAAAATACTTTTGTTAAATCAGATTCATTAAAAGGAGGGACAAGTTTAACATTTTTAGCCACATCAAAATCATCAAGAGCTAGATGATCCAGTTCCACCTTGTTTCATGCGATACTCATGGTCTGCCTGAATCCCATGGCAAGTTCAACTTGTGCACCTGTATCTGTGCCTCCTGAATCCGTGCCTGAGATTCCCGCCTCCTTAGCCTGAGACTCAGCCTGCTTAGCATTTGCCTGAAATTCAGCTTCTTTAGCACGAG
>NC_137062.1:5400305-5452805 GCF_032717465.1 Coenobita brevimanus | reverse complement strand
TATCTGATTAACACGTCTGTAGTTAATGCAAAGCCGCTGTGACCCACCTGGCTTAGGGACTAGAGTGACAGGAGAACTCCACTCGCTCTGACAGGGCTCAATCATCTTGTGGTCCAACATGTAGCCAGGCTCCTTCTGGATGAGAGGAACTTTCACCAGGTTCACACGGTAAGGAGGCAATTTAATTGGCTTTTGCGTCTCCAACATCGACATCATGCATCAACACAGTGGTTCTTCCTGGAGTGGCACGGAACACTTGCGGGTACTCCTGCAGTAATGCCGAAAACTCCTGCCTTTCCTCGGGAGGCAGATGAGAAAGCTTAGTCTGGAGATCATTCATGATATTAGGATTCTTCCCCAAACTATCACTCAGCCTCATGCTGCATGGAAGAGCTTCACTTGCAGACTCGGGTGGAACAGCTACAGTGCAGACTGGATTATTTTCGTCCCGCCTGTGATATAACTTTAGCATGTTGATGTGACAAAGTTGCTTGTTCTTTCTACGATCTGGTGTGGCGATGACATAGTTGACATCACTGAGTTTCTTCTCCACGAAATAAGGACCACTAAACTTGGCTTGAAGAGGTTGCCCATGCACTGGTAGCAGAATCAAAACTTGATCTCCTGGCTGAAAGTGGCGTAACCTGGACTTCTTATCATACCAAGTCTTCATCTTCTCCTGAGCAGCTCCTAAATTCTCTCTCGCCAGCTGTAAAGCAGTGGACGGCCGTTCTTTGAACTTCATCACATACTCCAGCAGGTTGACGTCATCTTCCTCCGACAGCCAGCATTCCTTGAGTAGCTTAAGGGGTCCTCTTACTTCATGGCCAAACAGTAGTTCAAAAGGTGAGAAGCCCAGTGATTCATTTGGAGATTCTCTTGCGGCAAACACAACGAATGGAAGACCTTTATCCCAGTCTTTCTGATGTTCCAAACAGTATTTCTTGAGCATCGATTTGAGTGTTTGATGATATCTCTCCAACGCTCCTTGGGTCTGGGGATGGTAAGCTGAAGACGTGATCTGGGTGATGCCCAACTCTTTCAGAGACTGCTTGAAAACATTTGACATGAAATTACTTCCCGGTCTGACTGTACCTCCTTGGGCAGACCAAACTTTGTGAAGAACCCTAGCATCCTCCTTAACCATGTTCTTTGCTGAGATATTTCTAAGTGGAATGGCTTCAGGATAACGAGTAGCCATATCAATCAGGGTCAACACATAAGAAAATCCTGAAGAAGTCTTAGGAAGAGGGCCCACAATATCCACCAACACACGGGTGAAAGGCGCCTCAAAAGGAGGAATGGGAACTAGAGGTGCAACCTTTTCGGTCTGATTACACTTCCCCACAACTTGACAGGTGTGACAAGACTTACAATACCAGGAAACATCCCTGAAGATACCTGGATAGTAGAAGTGTTTCAAAATGCGTGCCACAGTCTTCCTCACTCCAAGGTGTCCTGCCAAACTGGAATCATGAGCCACTCTAATGATATAATGCCTACAAACACGAGGGATGACAACTTGATGTACAACCTCCCATTCACAGTCGGCTGATGCTGTTGGGGGTCTCCACTTCCTCATGAATACTCCTGACTTTATATAATAACAAGTAGAAGCACCGGCTGACTCTTCTTCACTGTAAGCAGAGTTAGCTAGACCTTTCAACTCAGGGTCAGCAACCTGCAACTCAACCAACTCTTGACGAGACAAATTATCAACACTACGGGGTACTGCCTCATCTGGTGAGTGGTCCAAATTAGCAAGAAAAGTGTCAGCTAGGATAACATCATCATCATTATCCTCTAAGTCACCAGTAACTTTAGACTTAGCCCTAGTGACAGCACATGCAGGGAACACATCAGGGACATCACAATCCTGGGACGCAGCCACTGGCTCACTAGACAACTGAGGAGCTGGACACACTTGACTTCCACCAATATCATTTCCAAGTAAGAAAGTTACACCTGACATTGGGAGTGTCTCAACCAATCCAACCATAACGGAACCATTAACAAAACCAGACTCTAAATTCACTCTGCACAGAGGGACAGAGAAGTAATTATTCCCTGCACCCTGCAAGATTACAGTTTCATCAGAGGAATTAACATTAGAGCCTAGAACACTGGTCAGCATCAGGGATTGGCAAGCACCTGTATCACGATATATTTGAACTGATTTCCTGTCATTACTGTCCAGAGGACTGACAAAACCATCAGACAGGAAATTAGCACATGAACTCTTGAGAGTGTCACCCACGTTACTGCTCAAGAGAGGAGCTTCATCATGAGGATTTAATTTACCCCTCAAAGCAGGTTCAGTTAACTCAGTTAAAGAAATCTGGGAACTCTCAAGGGTGGACACTAGACCAATTGACTGAATATTTAAAGACTCCTTTTTGTTCACATCACGCTGTCTCCTGAAACATTTCTCCGTAGTATGACCAAGCTTACTACAATAAGTACATTTACTTTTCTGAAATCTAGAGGTGGAGCTGGTATTTGCTTCCTGAGAAACATCATCTTTATTCTCTTTCCTGTTACCTGTACTCTGAGTAGAGGCAACGTACTTACTCTCAGCTTTCCCTTTTTCTTTAGAATATCTCTTGTGAGTGAGAACATATTCATCAGCTAAAACTGCAGCATCAGACAAATTATCTATTCTTTTCTCATCAAGATATAGGCTTACATCTTTATTAACACACCTCTTGAAGTCCTCCAGCAAAATCATCTGCTTAAATTTACCAAAATCAGAATCCACATTCTTAGAATTTAACCACTGCTCTAACAGATCTTCTTTGATTTTTGCATACTCAACATGGGATTGCTTATCTTGCTTGTAAGTTGTCCTAAATTTTACTCTATAGGCTTCAGGAACAAGCTCATAGGCCTTAAGAATCAAGCTCTTAACTACATCATAATTATCAGATTGATCCTGAGGCAAAGATGCATAAGTTACTAGAGCTTTACCGGTGAGAACAGTTTGAAGGAGTACTGGCCAATACTTTTTGGGCCAATTAAAACCTGTAGCTACCCTCTCAAACAACTGAAAATACTTTGTTAAATCAGATTCATTAAAAGGAGGGACAAGTTTAACATTTTTAGCCACATCAAAATCATCAGAGCTAGATGATCCAGTTCCACCTTGTTTCATGCGATACTCATGGTCTGCCTGAATCCTGGCAAGTTCAATTTGTGCCTGTATCTGTGCCTCCTGAATACGAGCATTTGCCTGAATTTCAGCCTCCTTAGCTTTTGCCTCCTGCAGGGCTAGCTGTTGCGTTTGCTCATTTGGAGGAGTTACATTAAACAAGCTTTCATTAATCATGTCAACAATTTGATCTTTAGAATGATGAGAGTGAACTGCAATTCCCAATTGTTGAGCAACAAGCTTAAGTTCATTCTTTGTTCTGTTTTCTACATCCAACACTGTTTGCACATTTGACAAAAAATCTTTGGCTTCATCAAGTGTAGTAATAGTAGACATCATGAATAAGTAACAGTCACAAAATATCGAGCAATATCCTTATGATAATATCCTGAATATCCTGATGAGAGGTCGCCAAATTTATGTTACGGAACAGAGAAAGATAATGTACACTTTAAGTGAGAATACTAAAAATCACTACTGTCCCGTAAAGTTCCAGGTTCAAACAAAAAGAGTTAGGTAAAATTACAAGTTAAAGTTTAATGCTCAAACTAACAACAAAACATTCAGGACTCATAAGGATAATGTAATGGCAAAAAACAGGTTAAATATATGGTTAACTGCAATAGCCTCTATTAACACGAAATTAGCAAGAGTAAATTTACCTAAGTCAGCCCTGATAAAATGAAAATACACTGGGTAATGCTCAGTTAATGCAAGATAAATTATTACAGATACAAAATATTATCAAAACTGGCTGACAAAATGAATCCTACATAAATTACGAAAACCTTACTAGGCCTAAAAATCAACCTTATGCTACACAGTACAAGAACAAAATGCAACAACACTTATACTCAAATTACACACAGCTGCTAGATGGTTGGAGACTTCCTGAGAAACTCACAATAATAATAACTGTACAGGGGAGGACAGAGATGTGAACAAAATGAGGAGTAGATCTAAGTGGCAATTAATGTAGAGACTGAGCTCATTATATAGGGGCCGGCAGAGCTTGATACAACTTGTAAGAAGGACGCGCAAATGAAGCCATGGGGACAAAGAGTTGACAATCCCGCTCTGAACAACAGAAAGGACGACTTACTCTACTATAACGGTAGAAGGGGGGGACTGAGGCAGAACACGCTCGTGATCAAACATGCAGCATACTGTGCGTTAAAATTACACAAAGGATAATGAAATCATAGGCTATGTAACAATATATATATATATATATATATATATATATATATATATATATATATATATATATATATATATATATATATATTTTCACATAACTTGTAATTCTTTTCATAGTGTAAGCACTCTTTGTGTTTTTTCTCACACTCAACGCCCTACCGTTTTCTTTTATCGGACAGGAAGATATTCACGCCATGTTTTTTTCATTTCGTACATTTTCTCGCGCGCGCACACACACACACACACACACACACACACACACACACACACACACACACACACATATATATACTTATTTAACTTATTCTGGATCATTTACTGTTATAAAATCACTAACACTAGGATCGTGGGCTGGGTGGGGTGGTGGGTGGGGGTGGTGGTTGTGGGGCTGCTATACCTCATACCAATTAATCTGGCCAGCATGTATGGCAACACTGTTCCTGCCGAGATTCTGATTGGCTGGAGGTGTTTGTTCGATTACGTTGTTGCTTAAACCGATACGCTCTTTATTATCAGATGTGATACTGAGTTTGTCGACAGTACAATCGTCAAAAGCAATAAGAAATCCATTATATACTTAACAACAATGAAATTTTCGTAGGAAGATAGAGATATGAGTCAACAAAGTATTATAACAGTCCAAGTCAAGGTCAGCATTCGAACAATTCCTTTAAATCTCCGACACTCCTTAATATAACAGAAAATTAAGGAAACCTGCTTAATCTAAGCGTTGGTAACACACATTTAAATTATAAGATCAGTCCGCACCCTTGAATCGTGCCACAACTTTGAGTAATTAAAAATTCTAATGAAAAGACGAGTTCGCCGGGGAGGAAGGTTTGAAAAAATTGCGAAAATCAAAGGAGGCTAAAGGAAAACTATTTCATTATATCTCTTCTATTATCACAGTATGAACTGATCTTAAAAATTTAAATGTGTTATACCAACGCTTGTATTAAGCAGGTTTCCTTAATTTTCTGTTATGTTACTGAGTGTCGGAGATTTAAAGAAATTGTTCGAATGCTGACCTTGACTTGCACTGTTATAATACTTTGTTGACTCATATCTCTATCTTCCTACGAAAATTTCATTGTTGTTAAGTATAACGGAATTCTTATTGCTTCTGACGATTGTACTGTCGACAAACTCAGTTTCACATCTGATATTAAAGAGCGTTTCGGTTTATGCAACAACGAAATCGAACAAACACCTCCAGCCAATCAGAATCTTGGCAGGAACAGTGTTGCCATACATGCTGGCCAGATTAATTGGTATGAGGTATAGGAAGGATACCATCCTCACTGCCATATATTTGGCCTTCCTGGGGGATGGTATTTCCTCATTATTGCTAGATTCTGAGTCTGCCTGAAAGTAATCCTTGTCAGTCACATCGTCATCTAATGAAGAATCGCTTTCCTCATCGTAGCACACCTCAGGGAGAGAATCAACATCGTGCTGGGCTAGGTCACAATGCACCATGGCCCTCACTCACCCACTGGCAAAATCAGACTGACGTGCAGTGTTGCCAACCAGTGACGACCAAAGTACCCCACAGCTCCTGGCTAGAATTCCCCAAAATTCCCCATTCGGTAGTACTGTATGTATAATCTCTAATTATTATCGTACAGGTTCAGTCTAATAGACAGAATATGGCAAACATATTAAGAAAATGGTTATTCACAACTGACTGATTAAAATACAGGTTTTTCTAATTGTGTATACTATTGAGGGAAATAAAAAACAATGGCTGTAGAAGTAATGTACTTTTGGGGTTATGATGAACATTAAGCATACAGTATGAGCAATATACTCTTGGGTAGTGTTACACTTCACATATGAATGGTAGAAACAATATAACCCATGTTGCTTTTGGGTTAGCTTTGGAATATGCAATATACGAAACAAATAGATTATGCTTCATCAAAGTATCCTTGAATTATGAAGAAAAACATTACACAAACTAACCACTTAAATTACCCGAGTTCTCTTAGGGTATGTCTAATTTCCTTTTTCTGTACAGTTACTTCTGGACAGGAAAAATAATAGTGGGTACAGTTTGTGGAAGGCATCATTAGCATTATTATTAGTCAGCTGATCTCTGCTGCTGGCGCTGCTACTGCTGTTGTTGTCACTCATTTTCGTTCATTCGAATGCACACGAAATATTGATTTAAATGATGAAGAAAAACAGATGCACACTACTGTTTGATTTTAGAAAATATAAAGTCGCTCTGAAATTACGATATTTATATATAACCTATTCCAATTTCTGCAGCTCAGTTTATGGGTTAAGTATCCTGCCATTGGCAAAAAATCCCCAAATTGAAAGCTGATTTCCCCATTTCCCCATTTGTACCCTGATTTCCCTAATTATAGGGATAATTCCCCATGGTTGACACTGCTGACGTGGCGGTCTCCTAAACAAGCTCAGCTGTGCAGTGATGACTCATACCTAGCGGGTGAGGTCTAGAGAGGCGCGGGAATATCCCAACCGATTTTTGGCGCCTAATTTGAAATATCGAATTTTGGCAAATTTATCAAATCACCAACATACATGTCCTTCGCTGGCACTGTCTGCGCATATCGGGTCGAAGTACATGTATATCGCCAGCATTGGGCGGGTTAAAACTGCTCTGTCACTTGCCGAGTTGCGTTGGGGTGATCAATAATTCAGTTGTGTTGTGATTGAAATATATCCTCCCATCATTGATTTACCTAATTCATCCAAAAATTCAGGTGGCTCAGCTTTTACCACGCTATGGTGTAATGGTAACAATGCTTAACTTTCATCTAGAAGTCTCGAGTTTGATTCCCGGTCAGGAATATAAAAAACATTAATTTTGTACACATGCGTGTTATGTGTGTTTCTCCCGTAAGAAGTGGCCGTTTGTCTTTGAATTAGTTGCGTTACAGGGAGGGCCACTAACCCTCCGCCAACCCACTTGCTGACACGCAGGGTCCACGAATGGGTTGGTTATATAGTTACTACCCAGCTTTGTAAAAGGTTTCATGGCTTGCATGAAAGCATTAGGCTTGTCACACAATGTAAATGCAAGGGAGAAAGAAAGAAGAGTAAGGGAATGTAACAGGAGATGGGAGAAGTAGGAACAGAGGAGGATTGACACACAAAAAATGATAAAAGTGAGGGAAGAAGTAGGCAACATAACAATTTGTGAGTGGATGATGGTTGACACTAGCTACCTCTATTATATATATATATATATATATATATATATATATATATATATATATATATATATATATATATATATATATATATATATATATATATATATATATATATATTGGAGAGAGAGAGAGAGAGAGAGAGAGATTCCTACATTTATTCCGTCCCTAAAAACCAGGTATGTATGGCTTCTTGGGTAGTTCTGTGTGTGTGTGTGTGTGTGTGTGTGTGTGTTCACCTGTAGTTTTGTATTCATTGTTCAAAACTGCCTTTTATTAATATGTAGTTTTGTATATACAGTAGTGTTTCAGAGTGTGTGTATGACATCTACAGCCACACGCCACACAGTGTTGCAAGACGCAGTATGCAACACTTAGCATCATTTTCACCACCTGAAGGCATCCAACTCAACCCTCACTGCACGCTCTTCCCTCATAAGTTTGGAAAGTGAGAAGAATTAGTATAGTTTTAATATAGTTTTCTTTTAAGTAGCTACATTCATAACTATATCGATGTTGATGGTATTGTTGTTGTTGCTGCTGCTGTTGTTATGGTCCCAGGCTCATCAAAACAAGAACTCTGTGGCCCTTCCATCAGCCTTAACCTCAAGGGATTTTTTCAGTCATGAAATGCCACCTAAGGGAGTTGGCTGGTCATTTGCCCTAACAGGTACCGACTATGGCACGCAAAACTCAGGCCCACTTCTTGAAGGAGGTAGAATGGAACTGACTGCTACTGTTGCTGTCTAAAGAAGATTTAACTGCACTTGCTGCAGTGCTTCAGGAAGCACACAGCTACCGATATTAATCCTACTACGTAAACACGCAGGTCATTTTGCACTGTGCTTTAAAAACACACAGCTGAACTGAAAGTTCTAGGAAAAAACGGTGTTTCTTTTCTGTATTCATATGAGAGTAATATGAAATGAAAAATAATATTATTGTGTGTTACTAAGTCTCATACAAAAATAAAATTCATGAACATAACTAATTTAGAATATCTTCCAAGTATACACTTTCATACATCATTTCTTCTCTTCCTGCAGCTTCCATGGCAATCAAATAAACGTGAGCGCACTACCTTATATGCCGTACTGGGGTGAGGTGAAGGTGAGGGAGGGGAGGGGCACAGTCACCAGGTACACAGGCTCCGACTACCTCCTGCTAATGACCCTCGCATCCAAACTCAACTTCACCTTCCATGTCCTTCCCACAGAATCATGGAACCAGGTTAGTGCTGACTTACAATATAGCGATGTTCAATCCTAGAATTAGTGTTTTACCGTTCATAGAATTATCATAAGCTTGCACTGCGAGGTATCCTTTTAACAATAATACCATCACAACATATTCCACCAGCCCTATGCTACCAGTCCTCTGCAGGGTCGAAACAACTGGCAGTAGTCAGACATGTTCAAGAGCAATGGGTGCTGATGAACACTACGAGGAGGCCGCCTTTAGCAACTGAATCTTGGACCAGTAAATGTTTTCAAAATTGCTAGTAAGGCAAACTTGGCTCTTCTTTAAAGACTGAGTGTTGTAAACAGGTTTTGGTGAGATCATTGGGCCAGGTAAGACATTCACAAAATTATCTGATGACCACCTATTATGCTGTAGAAAGAAACAGGAAAGAAGGCACATGATATAAGATTTATACCACAGCACGGGTATGGTGAGGTAGTTTGGATATATGGAGAAAATACAAGAAAGTAACCATGTGAAATGCTGTGAAGACCTGAATGTGGAAGAAACACCTCCTGTTAACAGACAGGTGTGTTGAGGTTCTGAAAAGGGACCTCATAGGCCCTTCACTAGAATTCTGAAGGAACTCCGTGTCTTGGAAGCGTGTCTTGGAAAGAGCTGCCCAAACAAGTATGGAAAGCTGTCCTACAATACTGCATGTACTGCACTGTATGTATGCAGAGGCCTAAGTGATATTTGTGAGTAATAATTAAAGTGCTCTAGTACAAATAAAAAGGAGCAGACCTGTCCATTAGGCAGAATAAGAGAATATGAGTAACATAATCCGAGTGTATACTATTAAAGACAGAATAACTTACAGCATCAATCATTTTCTCAGCTGCCAAAAAAACTAGAAAGGAGAGAGTCGTACCTGACAGCCGTGCCGCATATCATGTTAACGATGCGTCTGAGGTACCATGACTTCACCTACACACACGAGTCTGGCATCGTATCCTTCACCATGGCCAAACCGGGTCTGGCCCCCCACTGGCAGAGTCTCATGAGACCTTTGCCCATCTACGTGTGGCTTGCTCTCCTGGCCTGTCTTGTCATTCTGCCTGTCGTCTATTATATGGTAAGGGGTGAGGTAGTGGTCAAGTGTTTAAGGAAGTGGTATGTTGTTCTAATGGACGATATTTCGATTCCAAGTCCGGTCAGGGAAGTCTAATGATTTGGAAGTGGGTTCAAGACTACAGTTCAGGGCCGGGGTGCGAATAGTTTGAAGATATTAATCTCGTTTAACAGATTTTGTTATCTTCCATAAGACCGGCCAACATGTCACAAAAACACCCCCACTAATACCATTACACCAGTCCTGAAAGAGACAGCCCTAGCATGTATTCAGTATGGAAAAGTGAGTATTAGCGCCACCCAAATGTTGACACGTAAAGGTGTGCAACAAGTAGGAGGACTGTTCAGCCTCATGGAATGAACGGTCAAGTTTTAACCCATAGACAAAACACATATGAATAAAACAAACTGATTTAAATAAAAAGAATCCTTTGGCCTTGAATTGCTTATGAGCTGCTAGCCAGCAAGCTGTTTACACTTAATATTGTTCCAGGCAGGTCTGGTGTGTAGCTAAATTTGTGGTCCAGAAATAATGTACAGAATATGAGTATTTTACAGCCAATATAAGCAGGTCAGGTAACCAGTATGATTAGGCTATATTTATGAGTACAAATGGAGAAATAAATATCTTCCCTTGCTCTCCAGCACATATGCGAAGGCTCTGTGGAGAAAAAAGCACAGGAGGTGATATGACTTACTGCCAGTAGTACAGTATGTGATGTACGTATGCAGGTGAGTGGTGTGATGCAGGAGGGGTACAGTGGCAGTGGAAGAGGCATGGGTATGGTGGTTCAAGATGTGACAAGGATACTGTTGGGTCAGAACCTCCCGCCGCACCTGCCCTCCACCACCCCAGTCCGCATCCTGGTGTCCGCCTGGCTGATCTTCGCCATCATCTTGGGGTCTGCCTACCGTGGCAACCTCACCGCTGCACTCATGTTGCCCAGGTACCCACCCCGCCCTGAGACACTCCACCAACTCATCACCACTGCCAACAGGTACCTGCACCGTAAGCCAAAACAATTAACTGTTTCATATGCTGGGGATGCCACAGAACAACCAGTATTTGTTTAGCTGATGAGAATTCTGGTAAAGTGCAGAAATCTCTCTCCATTAACCATTAGAGTCCAAGGAATTCCATCAGCTGATTAAATAGCCTAGATTTTGCCTCTTAAAATACCCAACTACTGTATGTCCATGGCTGCAAAAAGGTTAATCAGTTCACTTGTATTTCAGAATCACTCTGTTACCTTACGCGGACATCCACCGCAAAGCTTACATGCAGTCCAGTTCATCTGTGTTGAGGGCCATTGCTGAGAAGATAGAAGTTGTAGGTAGTACAGAGGAAGCCCTGAATGCTGTCGTCAATGGAAGGTGAGAGAGAGAGAGAGAGAGAGAGAGAGAGAGAGAGAGAGAGAAAGAAAGAGAGGAGGGGGGGGGAAGGAACGGTATACGAATTGGTGGGTAGAGAGTTATTGTCATCGTAGCCCTTTATATTGGTGTATAGCAGCTAGTGAACTGATAGTGGATCGAGCTGGTTAGAAGAATTTGAACAGAGAGTAGGACAAGGATCTGGCGCCCCTCGTCTCTCCCAGGGAAGTGAATGTCATCAGACTGACTCTAGCTAATGGGTGGCGAGGTGCGTACACGTGGATGTTTATGCCTGAGAGGAGGAGTCAGGATTCCAAAGGCTTGAATAGTGAGCTGGGCAGACTTTGGTTAGTCGGTTGATGGGTGAGTGATGATTACATCTTCTTCTACATCACCAAGTTAATACGATTTCTTTGTACAGCCAAGAGGCACACATAGACCTGGGTCGATATCTGGAGCACCGGATTAGGGAGCAGTTCAGTACCTGTGATGGCAGCAGCCCCCTCTACCTGGGACGAGAGCCTATAGTCCCGGGACCCTCAGCGTGGCCCATCCCACACTCAGCACCCTACAAGCCAGATCTCAACCACTGGATCATGGCCGTCATAGAGGTAACACATAAGATAACACAGTTCACAAGTCAGGAATTATATATACCTCTATATTATGGTGAATACAGTGACCTTTATTAATGTTTTTATGCCTTCATTTGAAATAGACATAAAATGGGTCAGGCTGGTGTGGAAGAAGAAAATAAAACTGGACACAAGTGAGTGAGAGGGAAGAGGAACAACAATGCCTAAGGGAGTGAGAAAAGTGTGTGAGGACGAAGTAGACTGTCATGGTCATCTCTTCAGAGGGTTCCCGGGAAGAAGCCAGGCAATGGAGCTGATGATAATGATTTGGAGGATATTGTTGGTATAATCTGATGTTTACCTACTCATTTACTTATTTAACAGGCATTGGAAGACATTTTCAGCCTTATTTGCATCTTCCTTAGAACGGGAAGTAGATACAGATTAATAACGTATTTTCCCATTTTATGCCTTGATCTATAATGAGGCCTTGTAAGTATTAGATGAATGACTACCATAGACATTGGGAAGTAGTACCATGAGAGTTCAACATGGCTACAAGTTTTGTAACTACCCACTCAGTCATCTCTCTTAGGCAGGTATCATTCAGCAGCAAGTACAGTCATTTGGCGATCATTTTTGGACTGTGCATAGAGTCAAAGTCAAGCTGAGACTCCCATATTGTTACATATCTGATTAAACATCTCGAATTTCTTGTTTTCACCAACACCTTACAGCAACTGTTGGGAAGTAGTTAGTTGGTTTTGGCACTTCACATCATTTATATATATGTTGGTTTCGTGCAGGAAGTTAGATATAGGGAAGGATCAGTCACAATGTTTGCCAAGAGGAACTGTACATATAAATTATTTTGGCAGGGAAGTGTAAACGGATATGGTGGTACGGGTGCGGTGGTTGAGGAAAAATGGGTAGAATGTGTGGTGAGTGTAATGAGAATGAATGAAAGTATTATGACAGTGAAAATGTTGTTCAGTAAACCCATGATTTTATTTATATTGGCGAGCGCACCACAGGCTGGCTTGGATGATGTTGAAAAATATAGATTCTGGGGTGACTTGATACATGTAATAAGTGGAATGGGGGGATGATGAGATCGTAATTTAGGGAAGGAACTTAAATGGTCATGTGGACGAAGCAACTCAAGGTATGAAGGGGCACATGGGGGATGTGCATATCGTACAAGGAATGAGAAAGGTGAAAAGATACTCGAATTTGGGGAGGGAGTGAACAAGACTATGTAACACACATTTTAGGAAAAGGTAGGGTAGGTTGGTTACATATGACTCTAGGGGGAAATGTAGCTATTTCTAGGAGATTTCAACGTTCACCACCACCTTTAGCTCTCCTCTCCTTTCACTGATCCACCTGGTGAACAAGCCTACACCTTTTCTATCCTTACTGACCTAGAGCAGCTTGTACAGCACTCTACCCGTGTCCCTGACTGCCTTGGAGAGAGCTCCAACATACTTGACCTCTTCCTTACAACTAATCCTTCTGCTTACAGTGTTAATCTTTTTTCTCCGTTGGGCTCCTCCGATCACAACCTTATCACCTTAACCTGACCTATCTCTCTAGTACGGCCTGTGGACCCTCGAAAGAAACGTCGTCTGTGGCACTTTGGAGCTGCAGATTGGGAGGCCCTCAGGCAGTACTTCTTTGATTTTCCCTGGAATGTTCATTGCTTCCATGGCCGGGAGCCATCTGAGTGTGCCTTGCGCATTACGGAGGTTATTCTCTCGGGCATAGAAGCATGCATTCCTTTCGCATTTCCTTTGACTAATGTAAAAAAAGCCTTGGTTTAATCACGCTTGTTCTAATGCTGTCCGCAACAAGGAGAGGGCCTATAAAAGGTACCAGGGCCAACCCACCCCTGAATCACATCTTTTATAAGTTTCTGCCCAGAATCGTGCTAAGTCTGTTCTTCGCTCTGCTAAAAATAATTTCATCCATACTAAATGCTCTCAACTCTCCAACTCGAATTCTTCCTGCTCCTTCTGGCACCTTGTCAGAAACCTTTCTAACAACTTTACCTCATCATCCTTCCCTCCTCTTTTCTACTCTGATCGCTCCGTAGCTATTTCATCTACTGATAAAGCAGATCTCTTCGTTCAGACTTTCTCCTCCAATTCCACCTTAGACGATTCCGGTGTTGTTCCTCCATCACTTCCCCCCTCTGACTTCCTCATGGCTGACATTAAAATTTCTTCAGCTGATGTATTTTCTGCCATCACAGGCCTCAATACTAATAATCCATATGGGCCTGATGGAGTCCCTCCTGTTGTTCTCAAGAACTGTGCTTCTATGCTTACACCCTGCCTAGGTAAACTCTTTCCCCTTTGTCTGTCAACTTGTACCTTTCCTTCTTGCTGGAAGTTTGCTCTCATTCAGCCAGTCCCAAAGAAGGGTGACCATTCCCAACCCTCTAACTATCGTCCAATTGCTTTAACATCCTGTATCTCAAATGTTTTCGAGTCAATTCTTAATAGAAAAATTTTAAAGCATCTTTCCCATCACAACCTTCTTTCTGATCGCCGGTATGGGTTCCGTCAGGGATGTTCCACTGGCGATCTTCTCACCTACCTCTCTGACTCCTTTCGGGACTTTGGCAAAAGCTTTGCCATTGCACTTGACATCTCAAATGCTTTCGCTCGAGTCTGGCATAAATCTTTAATTTCCAAACTGCCGTCTTACGGTTTCTATCTTTCTATCTGTGCCTTCATCTCTAGCTTCCTTTCTTGTCGTTCTACAGCCGCTGTTGTAGACGGCCATCGTTCTTTTCCTCGATCTGTCAACAGTGGTGTTCCTCAGGGCTCTGTCCTATCACCAACTCTCTTCCTTTTATTCATCAATGACCTTCTAAGCTGTACATCTATCTCTATCCACTCTAAAGCTGATGACTCTTCATATTTCCATTCAATTCCTGCAACGTCCATCTCAGCAGTTACTTCAACAAACAAGGGATGAGGCTATGGCACGCCTAATGTCTGACTTGGCTCGTATCACTGACTGGAGTAAAATTAATCTGGTTGTTTTTATCTCTTTTCTATCGTCACTTCAATGGACACAGCTCCTCTGAACTGTCTGCATTCATTCCTCCTTCTCTACGATGGGAGTGTAGCACCTACTAGCAACAAACTCTCATCCCTTTTCTGTCCAACTCTCTAATGCAAGAGTTAACCGTTACTCCCAGTCCTTCATTTATGCAACAGGTCAACCCTGGAACTGTCTCCCTCTGTCTGTCTTTCCTGCTTCCTATGATCTCCAGTCCTTCAAACGCAGTGTGTCCAGGCATCTTGAAATGATCGGATCTTGAATTTGGGTCTCTTTTGTATTTTGTTTTTCTCTTGGAAAGAAGAGTAACTGCAAGCCTGCGGCCTCTGGTTCCTTCTTCCTCGCATTAAAAAAAAAAACCTAGTCAGGAGGGCTGATAGGAAGTTGGTTAGGGATGTTAATGTCCTGATATGTGACATGGTGCTTAAGGAGTGGGTGGTGAAGAAGAGGATCTATGCACCTGGGAAGAAAATAAGGATATTGAAAATACAAAGAAGTAAGGGATGTCTTCTGCAGCGAGACGATCAGAGTTGTGAGTAAACAGGAAGCTGTTGACAGAAGTGTTAATGAAAAGAACATGGCTCTCAAGAACAATCTGCTGAGAATTACTGATTCAGTGTGTGGATGGACAAGGAGCCAGCCAAGACATAAAGTAACATGGTGGGCGTTAGGGTGAAGAAGCTGCGGTAAAGAAGAAAAGAAGGTTCCCAGGAATGGAAAAGGAATGGTAACAGTGAGGAATCTTGGCTACCATGTGAAAGGCTAGAAAGGAGGTGTACAGGGCAAAATCTGTGTCTCAGAGACTTTTACTGGAAAATTTAAACAGAGCTGAAAGGAAGTATATGGTATTTAAGGCGGCAAATAAGATGAAGAGGGAAAATAGAGATGTTCTAGGGGGGCAATGTGTGAAAAATGATGAAAGAACGTAGTGATGGAGAGTAAGGATACTAAAGACGCCTAGAGAGAGCATTTTAACCGGTTGTCTAATGAAGAGTTTGACTGGAACAGGGAATGTTTGGAGTGAACGGGTCCAGTGTTTGGCTCTTGTTCTTTGACTGATGCTGCTACTGTGAGCAAGGCATTAGGCAGGACGCAGCTGGGGGGCAGCAAGTGTGTCTGAGTTGATTGCTGAAATGCTGAAGGCCTCAGAAGATATAGGACTGGGTTTAGTTGCTGATTTGATAATACGATTAAATATGAAAGTGTTGTCCAACATGACTGGCTGAAAAGTGTGACTATGAATGTCTACAAGGGGAAGGGTGATACCCTGGAAAGACGAATTTATAGAGACATAAAACGTTTATGTCAGATAATGAAGGTAATGGGGAGAGTTCTTGAAAGTATGATTAAAGAAAAAATGAATATTGATGAGATGCTGTTTAGGTTTATACCGGGCAAAGGGACCATTGATGCCATATTCAATGTCCGAAAGCTTCAGGAAAAAGATATAGGAAGGAAAAGGGAGCTGTACTTTGCTTTTGTTGATTTAGAGATGGGCTCTGCCAGTTCCTTGGAAAGTGGTGATGTGGGCAATTAGAAAGCTTGGGATAGAGCAGTCAGTGTATTTATGGCTATGTACGTCGGTGCTCGCACTCAGGTGAGAGTGAATGAAGATTTGAGTAATTAGTTTTCCGTTAATGTTGATGTCCATGAGAGGTTAGTCTTGATCTCTTATTGTTTGCCATGGTGCTTGAAGTACTCACATGTGCCTTTAGAAATGGACTTCCATGGGAAATGTTGTATGCTGATGATTTGGTGATGACTGCAGGAGTGTAAGGGTGACAGAGGAAAGATTTAGGCCGTGGAGAGATGGAATGGGGTCACAAGGATTTGAGAGTAAATTCAAGTAAAACAAAAGTGATGATATCTAGGGCTGGTGTCTGTACTGTCAAAGCACAGAGAGGGTGACCATGTGCGGTTTGCCAAAAGGGTGTCTATAATAACTCCACCTTGTGCAGTTTTTGCGATAAGTTGGTGCATAATAGATGTAGTGTTATTTGAGGTAGACTACGAGATAATGCTGCTTTCGTGTGTGTGGTGTGTCGGGGAAAGTATGTAGAGATTATCAGGTGTGGATGGATTGATGTTGCTGGTATGTCTCTTGAGTGTGTGGAAGAGTTTTGTCACTGGGGGGAATGTTATGAGCTGGAGCTGGGGCTGGTAAGGAGTGATTGGAGGAAGTTCAGGGAGCTGTTGCCTCTCCTGACATCCGTGCTAGAGATCGTTATGTGTGGCATGTTTTAGAAGTGTAAGGCTGTAAGGTAGTGAAACCTGGGCAGTAAAGGCAGAAGATATCCATTGCCACAAATGTACGGAATTGACATTAATTAGACGGATGTAAGACGAAGACTGGGGGGGGGGGACAAGGTTTACAAATAAAGAGTTGATAGTAAGGATGGGACTAGAATGTAATGGCGTTGTGATGCAGAGGGATAAATTGAGATGGACTGGGCATGTGGAGAGGATGGAGGATGATAATTGGGTGCGGAAAGTGTCGGGAGTAGGGTTGCGAGAGACAGACCAAAAACAACACCTGGGACGAGGCCACTGAGCGTGATCTTGTAGCCACTTAGGCGTGACTCCACTGAGTTCCACAACAGACCATCAATTTATGTTATGTTCCTGCTGTTTGGAAGTCACTAAGTTCCCAGCTGGCACGCCCCCCAGTGTCGCTCTGCTATGGCAGGTGGCAGGATTATTGGTGTAGATCCTGTAATCAGAAGAATGGTAGCGTGCAGGTGAACAGAAACTGGAGCAGATGTGTTTTATCTCTCTTTATTCGCCAGAAAAAGATGCAGCTGCAACAAGAGAGTGATTCAGAGTAGAGTGTCTCCCTCTTACGAAGGTTGAGAGTATTCTGCTGGTTCTAATCCACCCCGCTCTGGGAGCAGGCTTAGGTCAGCTTATTTAGAGATGCCATTTCTCTCAAAGACAACGAGAGATATACATGAGTAGGCGTGTATTACAATCTACCATTCACATTATACATCTCAATAAAGCAGTATTAACTACATTAGATACATTAGTACAGATATATGTTTCCCCAAGACTTAAACATACGCACGTTCATATACTTCTGTCGCCTTCCTTCACCCTCACTGCATATGTCAGAAAAATGTTGGCTTTGCAGGTCTGGGCACCCATCCTATTCCCATGCCACACATACAGTGTAGTTGTGTTTAGTTGATTATCTTCACACTATAATACACACTCTTTAACCAGTCACGTCCCGAGCTATTTCGCACCTCCGACACCCCTCAATCCCGAGCTATTTTGGATTTTTTTTTTTTTTTTGCTAAAACCTCCGCTTTTGGTGAGAAACATCGAAAATTCATAGAGAAATTGCTCACCTGAGGTTTAAAATACTCGATACAAGTAGTAGTACCTCCTTACCTTAATGGGTTTTCTATCAGGCTGGCTCCAAAGAAAACGAGTTCTATGGGAGGGTAACTATTTCACACCACTCATAAACGGAATTTATTTATTTATTTGGTACGAATTTATATGTAGTACGAGAGTATATTGGTTTTCAAACAGTAATTTTGGCATTATAAGCATTGTTTCACTCACTAACTCATCAACATACCTGACCTTTTTTCGCGACATTACCTGATCATCATTTCTGACTGTTTCTTCCTCTAATGCTATGTAAACTTTGTCCTCCACATTGTCATCGATTGGGGAATCACTCTGGCCCTGAATGTCTTTATTGGCCAGGTCACTGGTAACAGGTGAATTGCTGAGACAATGGCGTGCGTGGGGGGGGGGAGGTTATGCAGTGTAAGGCATTGTCCCTGCCTGGCATCTTGTAGAGGAATAGAGGAAGGTGTCCCGCGTATACGTACCAAAAATCATGCGCGAAAATTGAAAATTGTGCAAATTATGAACCTTGCAATTGTGCAATGTATCAGTACGTTGACAGGACTATCTGTGACAAAATGTTGCAATGTACCCATACGTCGATGGGATGCCTCGGGTTAATTATGAATTAACATTTCTGTATGTAATATGTAAAAATTGTGTGAGACTTCAACTCATCATGGAAACGATGTCCGGCACCAGAACAATCTTAGGGACAAGGGACTGGATAGGGAGGCTGCTAGCGATCCGTCACCGTTGAAAGCCGCCATTAGGAGGCCAAGGCCGATGCATGCAAGCATGTTGCAACCTTTATAAACAATATGAAACAATATATCGAATAATGAGGCCTGCATATATCTAGATTTGGGTGGACAAATTGCACAGAAGTCTCACTTCCAAACATCTAGTTTATAAACTTTATGGAGGAAGAAGAACACTTAGATTTATTCTTTTTTACTTCACGAGGGTCATTAACTCTTTCAATACAACGATGTCTTTCTCATCTTCTGTCCTCACCACTGTTAGAAGCTGCCATTCATTTCAAGAGAACCCAGTAATACTGGATAGGTTATAGAAGACCTACTCCACTTACAAAATCTCTTTTAAACTGCGTAAAATAATCTGGACATAGCAAGAAATAATATAAACTACATCATCTAACTGCAAGTGTTAAGACAATCAATTTTTATAAGTCCATAATACTTGGTTTACATGTAGGTCTGCAGGTGATTAAAGAAGCTTGGGCAGGGAAATGAGGGGATGCCAATAATTTTACCATAAGAAAGTTATTGATCCCTTTACCCTGGGGATATACCTTTTTATTATGGTCTTGCTGCTGCTGGATGATAATACTGTACTGTACTCTTCTCTGGGGAGATATTTTGCAGTGAAGGAGTTAATGAAGTCTATGTGTGACCTCTCCAGTTTAAAAATCTCTCATGAAGCAAATAAAACTGTCTTTAGATAACCATTTACTATGTTGGCTGGTAACAAATGACAAATGGATGCCTGGTGGTCTAGTGAGTTAAGGCCCTCCAACTAGATATATTCCACAAGACTTTACGTGTGAGAAGATGTTGGGATTTATTACTCACATAAAACCACTCAGAGAATAGGAACTAGTCACACCTATACTGTCTAGACTGAACAGCCTAGTCCTGAGTCCGTGTGCTCCTGGATGATTAATGAATGAATCGATAGCAAGAATAAAATATAAAAGACCACCACATTTTGAAGGAGTGTGTGTGTGTGTGTGTGTGTGTGTGTGTGTGTGTGTGTGTGTGTGTGTGTCCGACTCTGGGCATAGGCTTCACAGCCTGCTATCAAGGCCCAGCAGTCCTCCTACATACGATACACCTCTACATGTCACCACTTCGGCGTTAACACCCACCGTCCATATTGAATACATGCTAGGGCTGTCTCATACAGGACTGGTGTATTGGTATTAGCGGGGGTATTTTTACGACATGTCGGCGGGTCTTCTGGTAGATCAGGAAAGCCTGATTTAATGAAATTCAAATCCTTAAACTGTTCCCTGCCCCAGCCGGGATTTGAACCTGGGTCCGTTAGGACCGCACGCCACCTCTCTACCGATTAAACAGTAAAGGCTTTGTATTGTGTACTGACTAGCTTGTACATCAACAGGCTGGACTGTACGAGAAGTGGCACAAGGATATCTTATGGGAGGCTCAAGATATGCGTCAGTGGGGAAAGCAGGAATGTGAAGTTGAAGATGGGCAGAAGACAGAGGGCGGTGGTGAAAAAGCGCTCACCACATCACACCTTCAGGGCCTCTTTCTGCTCCTCCTGCTGGGTCTAATCATTGCCACCCTAGTATTCTTTACGGAACTACTATATATTTTTTTTACTGTAACTTGGCACAAAATTACCATCTCTCCATCTTGAATGCTGGGTTGGATTATAATAGTTTAGTACGTAAATATGATGCTACTCATGATGAAGTGTCATGAAAAGATTGTAGAACAATAATACAATGTTGCCTTTTTCCTCCATTGGACTAAGTGATATGAGATGAAAAAGGACGAAAATCTAGGTCATGCTAGAGTAGAATGAGTGTAGCACGGCACACGGTTTGAAGGTATTTCCACCCACGGCCAATCTGTTCCACAAGAGTGTAATTTTTAATATATTTCTTGCTGCTACCTATTTTGGGGGTCCTTTTCTTCTCATTTATTGACTCCAGTAGATAGGTAATATGAAGCTTATTACCTCCGCCAAGGAGGTTATGTTTTCACTCCTGCCCGTTTGTTTGTTTGTTTGTTTGTGGGCAATATTACATAAACACTACTGGACGGATTTCCACGGAACTTGGTAGAAGAATGGGCCTTGGCTCAGAATAGACTCCAATAAGTTTTGGTGCGGATCCCGATAAAGGTGAGGAGCCAGGATTTTTTTTTTTTTTCACTTTAACATTGCAAGATAGGGCGTTTTTCGACATTTTCGTAAATTTTTCAGTGAATATTCCAGAATGTTGATGGAGAAGGGATGCGCCCTACAGAGTGCCATTCTAGTAATTGCCATGTTTTGCCCATGTGTTGGAATCAAGATTCTTGGAGCTTGAGTAGTGAATAAGACTGTGGCCCATCTAATTAAGGCAGTGGTTTTTAACTTGGGAGTAATTACCCCCAAAGGGGTAACTTTGCCTTTCCAAGGGAGTAATATCGGTAGAACTTTGCTCAGTCATTTTTTTCTCTTTTTTTTTTCTTTTAAAACTAAAAGAGATCATCATGAGAACGATGTGGCTACTTTCTGGATAAAGCTTGGTAAAGAATGCACCATTCTACCATTGTGAGCACACGGAAACCTGATGCCTTTTACAACTACATACCGCTGTGAAGTGGGCATTTCTGCTATGTAAAAAAAAAAAAAAAAAAAAAAAGTCAACGACGGGATGCTTATTGACTATGACATGTGAAGCTTATTGCCTATAACTGTGCCATGCATAAAATAACTTATTAAAGGAAAACTGTTTCACTCATCACAGTAGTATTCTAACCAGGTATATGTTCTACTGAAACATTTAATGTAGCTGAAAACAGTGTACTGATTTCTTTTTATAGTTTGTATAATCACTTGGAAAATACATAACCAGTACCATTTTATTTTCCTACGGTTTCTCTCGGTTTAAGTATGATGGGGCAGTAGCAGCCTATCTTGAGGTGCCAAGAAGTAACAACAGCCAAAAGGTTAAGTATCGCTGAATCAGAGCGACTTTAGCTAGTGTTTTTTTTTTCTCTCTCTCTCTCTCTCTGTCTGGACCTTACATCACATAAGACATAAGTGGGAAAAAAGGTCTGGCTGCTGCTGCTGCTGCTGATGATGATGATGATGATCTTATCAACTGGGGAGAGCACCCTTGTAGTTAAGGTTGGACTGTATGAGGATTGGCAGACTGACATTTTATGGGAAGGTCAGGGTGTGGGTCAGTGGGGAAAGATGAGATTTGAAGTTTAGAGACAGGCAGAGGACAGAATTTTAATTGCAATAAAATAGACTTCACTATTGTACCATAAGACCCGCGAACAATGTAAAACATCCCCATTAATATCAGTACACCAGTCCTGGGGCCGGATACCCAAAACATTTGAAGGAGGCTTTTGTGGCAAAGGCAAATTTGCATGTCAACTTTTCCCTACAGGCTCATACTCAAAAGCCCCACTGAGCTTGGCCATCTTTGAAAATGATCCCCGTTAGCGCTTTTGAGGAGAGGCGGGTCACAGCTGCCGCAGCAGTGGAAAGGCGCCTTTGATGCACACCAACAAGTCATGGACGATATGTGTGGTACTCCTCTCTCCTGTTTATATGAATTACTGCCTCAGTAGTTTGTCTGGAGCAGTGGCCTTCTAAGGAAGGTCGGGGGGGAGGTGGTCCGCCCAGGGTGACAGCCATTTGGAGATGCCATTTAGCTGAATGGAAAAATTTTCATTTCACTGTTTTAAAGTTTTTAGGATTTTCATCAGAAACTAGTCCGATAGTAAATGATTCTATGCTGCTTAGTTTTCATTAAACCTGAATTCTAAAACTACCGTAACACTATTACCAAAAAAAGAAAAATGATAACTTGTATGAAAACACCTTTCTGATGGACGACTCACGAGCTTACTCGAGCCAGATTTTTGGCTAACATATTTATCTGTAGATCTAAAGATTATAAGGTCAATTCCTGACTGTCAGATTTTGTAAGATACATAATTACACGTATTTACTGTATACATGTTTGCTTCTTTTTATACACGGTGGATGAATTGTTGAAAATATAACACTTAACTATATATTTCAAGCATTTTCTTTAATGAAATGCCTGATGAAACCATTGTACTGTTTAAATATTATAATAATAAAATTGTTTCTGTGGATTTCGTGCCTGTGTGTATCACAGAGTACGCGATTGTAAACATGGAAAAGTGAACCTGTAGAGGCTGATTGATGACTGTTCAGTGTGTCCCTCTTATTGATGTTGTAGATATTACTCTCTTTTTTTCTTTCTTTTTTTTTGTAGAGGGGGGATCTAGAAGGCTGGCATTCCAAGACCGTTTGAGATTACTTGAAATTTTCAGGAGTGATGTAGCCTATCTTAGCTGCAGGCTTCTTTTGACTTTTTTTTTTTACTAGTATTACTCGTAGCACAACAATGGCACCCTCCATGTTATTTTCTCAATATTTGCTCTCCTGTGCAGCAAAAAATAGGAAATCGATTGCTTTGCAAATGTACCAATACATAGTAGTCAACATATACTAGTGCACCTGGGTATTGCACTGAGATCCAACAAATACTTTTTGAGATAGAGGAAAATCAAAATGGCCGTCTCATGCCTGCAATTGCTAAATCGGAAAGTATTTGGCCAATTTTGACCAAACCCTGTGGAAATGTAGTGGGTCATGAGTGAGCATTATTTGCATAGTATGAATGATTTTCCATAATATGAATGGCCTTGTCCTTGATCTCAAGATCACAGGTCAAAGTCCGAAAAAATTGTTGTCATACCAAAAGTCCTTCAAAATTAGCTTTGCAATGATAACAAAAGTATTTACATCTCGAATATGGAGTTCTTTGAATATTGCTTCAGCGATTTCAGAATTCTAGTTATTATCATTATTATTACTATTGTTGTTGTTGTTGTTGTTATTATTATTATCATTACTATTATTTTGTGGTAGGTGGGGGCGCTCACCATCCACTCACTCGATGTAGTGCTGCTGTCGGGTGTCTGCCCTTTCCTCTCTCCTCCATCCTTCTTTCCTTCCATCCTCTTCTGTCTTCTTTTCCTTCTTTCTTTCCTTGTCCTTCTGCCTAGGAGTAACTTTACAATCACTCTTCTTTCTTTCCTTCATTCATTCCTCTTCTGCCTGTGGGTGACTCTACACTGAGTGACAAGCCAAATGGTTTCCTGTACACCAGGAAACCATTTACTACTCTGGGTGGTAACCATATAACCAAATTTTGGCGCCTGGTGGTTTAGTGGGTAATTATTGCGCTCCAATCGGATTGAGCCAGTGAATGTTTATATCCAAGGGATGGTTGGGGTTTATTGCTCACGTAATGCCACTCAGGGATGAATGAGGCTGGTCGCTCTGATCT
Source organism: Coenobita brevimanus (assembly GCF_032717465.1). NCBI lineage: Eukaryota > Metazoa > Arthropoda > Malacostraca > Decapoda > Coenobitidae > Coenobita > Coenobita brevimanus. The sequence continues at coordinate 5,428,481 of NC_137062.1, read as the reverse complement.
TAAATGTCGGGACCAACATGCATAGCCTCGGGCTCCTATGCTCCTCATGGGGCAATGTAGGATTGGATGATGGATGGATGGACTACTATTATTATCATACCATACTACTGTACACTTGAGTTCATGATTCCCTGGACACATCTGGAGGTATCTGGCATCCTCGTACTACACGACGTAATATTAATCTATGAATGAAGGCAACGACTTGTGTCGTGCCCACCGCTTGGTTACAGAGGCCCACTTCCATTGGTTACCAGTGTGAGAATAAAAAATTACATTCTAAGCGTCTCTAGAATGTACTGCGTGAAAATGTCAGTATACTGTAATGGTAGTGGTATCACATGGTTCACTCATACTGGGTAGATGTATCAGCTTTGTTTACATACATCTACAGTTGATTAAACTGTATTAATATGAGGAAAAGGAGCCAATGGCAACCTATGTTACATGTAGTTGGATTCGCATTCGAGGATTGAAACAGAATTCATATTGACAAAATTAAGTTACAGTATTGTTTCAGCGTAGCTAACTGATTTTTAACATGTGCCTCAGTCCTCCGTTGATGTGTCCTAATACTGTTTGACCTAAGGAGCACTGCATCAATTCATCGAGTCACTGTGTAACGGAGCACTGCATCATTTCATAGTCACTTTGTAACGGAGCACCGCATCAATTCATACAGAGTCACTGTGTAACGGAGCCCTACATCATTTCATAGTCACTTTGTAAAGGAGCACTGCATCATTTCATACAGAGTCACTGTGTAACGGAGCACTGCATCATTTCATACAGTCATTGTGTATCGGAGCACTGCATCATTTCATACAGAGTCACTGTGTAACGGAGCACTGCATCATTTCATACAGAGTCACTGTGTATCGGAGCACTGCATCATTTCATACAGAGTCATTGTGTATCGGAGCACTGCATCATTTTATAGAGTCACGTACTGTAAGTTCCGGCATCGGTACGTGTCAGAGTTGCCAGTTTGCCTGCTGTTTGTGAGCGTAGATGTTTCGTAAGTTATGCATTTGTTTTTGTGTTCTTTTTCTTTATAATGTTTTATTTAAGTGATTGTTAAATTATGTAATTTAAGTTCGTATGGTAGATGATTTAGTGTTACGTAATGTAAGACAACTCTGGCATGTTTTGATGTCTCCTAGGTGGTAACTTGTTGCTAGGGGCAGGTACAAGACCAGCAAGTTCTAGAACGTTGGAGTAGATAATTCTAGTAAAATGCAAGCTTATATAAGGATGGATGAGAGATTAGAAAAAGTTCAGTCGGGTTTCGGTTGAGTTTGAGTGTTGGTGTATTTTTTTGAGTGTTGTATATTTTTTCGGTACTTGTGAAAACAGTGAAGTGGTTATTGAAGTATGAATATCACCAGAACTTGTACCAACAGTGAAGTGTTGTCAAGCATTAAGTGCAGTAACAGTGAATTGTTGTCAAGCATTAAGTGCAATAACAGTGAAATGTTGTCAAGCATTAAATGTAATAGCAGTTATTAAAGTTTGTATAGCTCCAGTGCTTGTGAGAACAGTGAAGTTGGAAAGCATTAAGTGGAATTATTTGGAAAATAAAGACAGTGAACTTTAAGGAGCCAGTGTTTATTTTCGCCTCAGTTGATCTTGTGTACTGTACACCTAAAGGCTGACCATAGGAAGAACAACTCACTGGGCAACGTCCCTCCTGGACTGAACTGCTGCTGTTGAAGCCTGTGGCAGTGTGGGGTGGGGACGTATCAGTATGCTTCTTGTAAGGAGGACTACCCAGTCCAGTATGAACCAACACTGCACTGCTACATTAAGGTTGAAGCCTTCTTATAAATGCAAAACATGAGGCGGCTGTATCTCTATGGAGTAGAATGAAGGTTCAGCCTCTTTCGTATGATGACTCATCTTTAATGTTTGTATCATCATTTATCAGTGACGATAATGGTTTGTTAGGCTGTGGGTCATCTCTGTGCATATATGGACCTTATTGTAATTCCTGCATACAAACAACATGAGTGATTTAGACAGCAGATCTTAAGAATTTATTAGGATTCCTTTGACTTAAATAAGGATTTGTGTGTGAAAGTTTAATTACTAGTAACTTTAATGTTTTCTTTTTTCTTCTCATCCCGGGTGTGGATCTAGATCGTCATTTGTTTAGTATTGTTACGTCCCAGTCCCCACACTGCCACAGGCTCCAACAGCAGTAGTACAGTACAGGAAGGACGTTTCCCAGTGAGTTGTTCTTCTTATGGTCAGCCTTAGGTGTGCAGTACACAAGATCAGCTGAGGCGAAAATAAACACTGGCTCCTTAAAGTTCACTGTCTTTTTTTCCAAATAATTCCACTTAATTCTTTCCAACTTCACTGTTCTCACAAACACTGGAGCTATACACACTTTATAGATTGCAGTTACATTTAATGTTTAGCAACACTTCACAGTTAGTACACAATGCTTGCTAACACTTCACTTATTACACAAGTACTGAAAATAATCTTCACTGACAGTAATTACACTTAATACACTTCACTGTCTTCTCAAGTTCCACTGATATACAAACTTCAATAACCCGTCACTGTTTGCCATTGTTTTCACAAATACCAAAAATATACAACCTTCACTGACACTGCACCAAAACCGACTGAACTTCACACAAACTGACCCGAAACCCGACTAAACTCCAAACTGACTGACTAACGAAGCTCTTCACCATCCTTATATAAGCTTGCATTACTCTCGAAACTTCTACTTCTCCAACATTCTTGGACATACTGTCTTGCATCAGCCCCTAGCAACAACAGTTACCAACTACGAGACATCAAAACATTCTAGAGTTGTCTTACATTACACAACACTCTAAATCATTAACCATACGAACTTAAATTGCATAATTTAACAAGCAATTACTTAAATAAAACATTATAAAGAAAAAGAGCACAAAAATAAATGAATGTTTAACTTACGAAATAACTACGCTCACAAACACCAGGCAAACTGGCAACTCTGACGACTTGTACCGAAACTTACGGTACCAGAAACGTCTCGAAGGTACGAGACTACCTAACTGGCAAATCTCCCTTCATAACAGTATGTTAGCTGGCGCCTGTGAATGACTGCCTGACATCAGTTTCCAGCTGCTTTGGTTACAGTGCAGGAACGCACACTCATGGCGACCGTGATTCCACACTCGGTATGTAGTACTGTGTGTATTCAGTATATACTGTCCTGTGTTAAGTTATATTTTAAATACAGTATGGTAGTCATACTATGGGGATAGTGAATTTTGACTGTTTATACCAAACGGTACTTTTTGTGACTACCATGTTTCTCGTATGTACTGATGTATTACATATTTGTTTAGAACTGGGTGGATGTATAGTGCTGGGTAAGCGGATCCTGTATTTGAGTGGGATGATGTATGTTTCAGTGATTACTAAGAGCTGGAGTATGGCCGATGCTCTCACAGGGAATGGTGTTCATTACAGTCCTCCCAAATGTTGCAGAGCTGACGTTGTGATCTTTATTTGTTCGTTTGCTATGTTGTTTGACATTGCGTTATTTAGGCTATTGCATAGTGCTAATACTGTTACTTGGTAATTTCTTCAGTGGACTCTACATAGAATTACATTGTACACATACCATCAGAATTCCTGGGTTTGCAGGGTGAACAATTTAGTACAAATCATATATTATCACAGAGGAGGACTGATGTGGATGTCAAATACTGTCATGTATATAATTTACTTGTTCTCTGTATGTAACATTGTATGCTGTTTGTATTCTTATCGCATTCTGATATACTGTACATGACATCTTTCAGGTCGAAACTTGTGTGAACAAACTTGTTTGTGGCAAACCATATCTTTCATTTGGGGGACTCCAGAAACAGTGTTATTCCTGATACCGCCAGACGATTTCATACAGAAGAGGAGAGCCCTGCCTGTGATGGAGTTCTGTTGGCTAAAACTAGCTGTTTCCCTTTTGAAGATGTTCTCCTGAAATTGATTTAAGTGCCTGGGATAACACAATTTAAAAGTTCATTCTCGTTATGATAAATTTAGAAAAATTTCAAGATGGACAATTAATACTACTTAGTGATTCGTTTATGACTTGTGAGGGAAAACACAGTGGGTGTTATGGTGATTTTTAACATATAAACTACCTCCCCTGCAAGTAAGAAGGAATGTTGCCTCCCTTGCATTATTTTACAGATATTTTTTTGGCAAGTGCTCAGACGAGGTTGCGTCCATGGTGCCGCCTCTCCATGCCTTCCCTCGTGCTACACGGGCATCTGGTAGCGCTCATGACTGGAATGTCACTCAACCATATTGCAGAACTTCTGCCTATCAGAATTCTTTCATTCCCCGAACTGCATCTCTCTGGAACTCGCTTCCCCAGAGTTGTTTTCCTCCAAATTTCAATCCACAACTGTTCAAGTCTAACTGTTACAGATATTTTATGAATGGAGGACACCAGTAGTCTGGTGTATGGATTATTTTTTTTTCCCCATTTGTTTTTCCTTCCTCCGTTGTTATTAAAAAAAACAAAAAAAAAAACATGTGATCTCCAGTGCAACTGTTACTTTAACAAACGTCTAAGTAAATTGGAGACGGAACAGTTCATTGCTCAGCTCAACGCGGTTTGATTATATAGGCAAGAAAAGTTAGTGGCATCAATATTTCATGTTAAACTGCAAAGCTTCTTAGCAATGGGTAAAGATGCCATGGTCAGGTAATGTGGTGGTACCCTCAAGGTAGCCTACCTCTACATGATGCCACACACACATTGTTTATAAACTGTTCTTGTTTCTAGATTTTTTTTTTTTTTCAGTATTTACACACACTGTCCTCTTTATCATCATCATCATCATCATCATCATCACCATGATCATCAACTTTGCGTCACATCCTTCTCACGTTTTCTTGGGATTTCTGAAACAAGAAAGGCAACTAATTTCCATGAGACGTATAAGTTACTAAGTGTGTCTTGCAACGCACTTAATTACAGAACTAGGCCATACTGTGTATATAAATACCTTCAGACCCACATTCATATCCAGCTGGGGGAGGCTTCTCTGACAAGGGAATTAAGGACAGTCAGGAAGAATGAATGTAATTATCGTGACTGAATATTTAGGTCACATATGAACTGGGACTACACACACACACACACACACACACACACACACACACACACACACACATTGGAAGAATGAATGCAATTACCATGGCTGAATATTTAGGTCACATATGAACTGGGAGTACACACACACACACACACACACACACACACACACACACACACACACACACACACACACACACACCTTGCATCTAAAACTCGTTCACACTGCAAATAATCAGGTTAATTTCTTCACGAAATACCAATATATATTTAAAATATCCAGTCTAACATAGTGTTGGTACTTTAGAAAAAGACTGGAGCAAAAGACGTCTCTTTCACTTTCAAAGCAAATGTAAACACTGCCATAAAAGGCAATTTCCTGTCTTCCTCAGGTTCGGTTAAGCGTTTCCGTCAAGCTGAGATGCACACTTTCCCACCCAACTTTCCTCAGGGCACGTGCCTACATCTTTATATAGTACCAGTTCTTTTTTGCTTGCTACTAGCATTCTAAAATGACGCCCTTTCACCCTTCAGTTCGATGAAGGGTGTATTATGAGTAAATGTGATTTGGAACTTCGGTGACTGGGTGGTTAGTGTATTAGCATCGTGATAATGAGCCCTGAGTCCAGGGTTTGAGTGCTGGCAGTGGCGGCCTGGGTGTTGGTTGTATGTCATACTCAGATGCTTGCATTTGTTTGCATTTCAGTCGATTCTGCCGATGACATACAGACTCGGAACATATATACCGTTGGTCAGTAAATACCAGCTTGTACTTGCATCTTCCTACGGTCACACTTTCTTCATGTATACTTCTCCAGCATGGGGAAGGGAGAAATATGGCCATTACTCTTCAGGAATGATCCAGTCATGTAGTGGACCTGATATGTATTGATGCAGAGACATATTTTAGAGAATTAAATCTGTCCTTTAGATGACTCTCTCTCTCTCTCTCTCTCTCTCTCTCTCTCTCTGTGCGTGTGCGTGTGCGTGTGCGCGCTCGCGCGCGCGCGCCTTCATAATAACTTATCCACTTCTTTTGCTCTATCACGCTCACTTTACGAGAAACAGATATTTTCATGTACATAGAAGACTTTGACTTCTAATATCAATTATTTTGCGGCTGCGTGTCTTTTCCAGTAACAGTCAAGTACTCCACCACTTGACCAACAAATCCAGCCAGCCAGAACCCCCCACCCCCACCCCAACTCAGTCATCCATCGTTCGCATCTCACCTATCTAAGTAAACTCTTACTGTTGTTCACTCACCTTAACTCAGCCGATATTTTCATCCTTTTGTGGCTTATTTAAGGTAATTTGATGATAAAATAAGTTAAATATACTGCTCTAAAACTTTCCATAGGACTCATCGTGACTAGCATCATAATATATTGTTAATCTATTACATTCTCGACACTGAAGACGAAGAGTTCTCACCTTTAGGACATGTTAAAATGAAATGAGTATAGAAGAGGTTCCAATCTCTCCCTGTCCATATTGCCTCTTACACGCTTACCTATGTCATTAGGTTTCATATTGACAACTCCGGAAAACACAGAGAGGCCAATATTCCACCAGTCACCTACCCTGATTTAGCAATAATTTGTGTGTATCCATCTAATCAATATTTTGTGTGTTTTACTGACAAGAATTTTCTTTTCATACAAATGTAAGAATAAGTGAACTCAAGTACTAGATGTGTCATCTAGTACCTACTCTGACCAAACCCCAGCCAGTGACATAATTCGCAGAAACTTCAACGTTTTTCCAGCATATCCCCATAGATATGTAATTTCCAGATAATAATTTTATATTTTTTCTCTTTTATTGTGAAGTTGTGCAGATATAATAACTACAAAATGTAGTTAATATAAATAGTATCCATCTGGGCAAAGAAGACAGAAATATATTAGGTGAAACTTTCCTTCCAAGTTTCTCATTTAATTGTAAAGATCCGCCTCAAAGATATAATGCAGTTCATTAAAAGTCCAGCAGTCTCATGGCAATAACCTGAACTTAATTTCGGATGCCAAAGTCCTTCTCTCTGAGCTCTCCCCCGCCCACTTTTTTCCTGTAAACTTTTAGGCATAAGTTTAGGTTCCAGGTGCCAGGGAAAATTCAAAGCTGGAGACGGAGGAGGAGGAAAAAGAGGACAAAGAGGGAAAGACAGAAGAATGGATGAGAGAGGGTGAAGGAAGAGAGGAAGAGAAGAAGGAGTAACGAGGAGAAAGAAGGAAATGGTGGAAGGAAGGCGGGAAAGAAGAGAGCTAGGGAGGCATGATCTATGAACTGGCAGGATGGGGTGGAGTGACAGGATGGATGGAAAGGCAGAGAAGTCAGAGCAATAGCTCTGCATGTATGGATGAAATACAGTGTGATGGAGCTACGGTGACTCAGTGGTGGCGTGTTTGTCTCACGACCTATGTACACCACAAGAGTAGGGTTGGAAATCCAAACTCTGTCTTAGATTTCAGAAGGATTCCCAGTGGTAAGCGAACTTGTTTGGCGCAAGGCAGAGTAAAAACATGTCATCAGCCGATATTAAAGGAATTAAACGGGGTTCTGGTAGTATGTCCTTTTATATGCCTAAATATGTTAGCACCATGTCTTCTCTCTCTCTCTCTCTCTCTCTCTCTCTCTCTCTCTCTCTCACACACACACACACACACACACACACACACACACACACACACACACACACACACACACAGACGCAGACAGACACACAGACACACAGACACACAGACACACAGACACACAGACACACAGACACACAGACACACAGACACACAGACACACACACACACACACACACACACACACACACACACACACACACACAGACGCAGACAGACACAGACACACACACACACACACACACACACACACACACACACACACACACACACACGCACACACACAATACAAAATAATCTTCGTCTTTCACATGCATCACTCAATTCAGACACTCCATCCCCATTCATACCTCTCTTGTATGTGATTTTTTATTTGCTAAAACTCCTCTAACAATATCCTGCAGAAGACAATGTATGAGATATTGCTGCAACTGTTACAGGCTTATGATGACGGTGGTGGTAATGGTATTGCATATTGCAATTACAGATGCAGGCTTGTGATGATGGTGATGGAGGTGGTGGTGATGATTTTGACACGACAGGATGGACAATGTATATTACTTACATTACACACTCACCATACACACTATCCACACACCAGCACCACTGTTTCTAACCCACTCTCTAATGCAAGAGCTAACTAGAATTTTCGGTCAGTCACCCTTTTACACGTGTGTGATTCCGAAGTAATGGAGTGAGATCATAGTCCTTCAAACGTGCTTGAATAATGCTGCTTCGTTAGTCAAATATCATTAGGATCTGAAACAGTTTCAAGGTTGTGTAAACAAACTACAGACCGCCATTGTACAGCTGCACTTATCACGTTTGGTAATTTTGTCAGGTCTCTCTGACGCAAGTTTTCACTCAGTAGGATGACAACTTTTCATATAATTCTTGCTGCCGCCATATGATTTTATTCAACATAGGAGACATCTGGCTGTGAAGGCGTTAGAAGCAATATTTATTTTGCCTTTCATTATAATAGTGTCATTTATATTTATTTTTTCTGCCAGTCACACTCCGATATTCAGCTAAGGGCAGACAATCGTAATGGTGAGGTTAAATATATGAAAGTATCCGACAACGAAGCTGAAACCTGTAACAAAAAAGAAAAGGCCACATAAGTGATAAAGCTGTTCGTGTCGGATCACACGTCAGATTTTGGCTGGATCATTGTTTATGCGGCAAAAATGCCCGACATTAGTGGTTAAAAGAATACAAAGAGTGTTTGCTTTTAATGCTTGGTAAGGTAGAGGGGGTAAGGTAGGGTAGGTAGGTTTGAAATAGCGCAGGGTAATTTGTCTCCCTTCCTCTTCCGCTTTCCTTCCGTTGCTTTCTTTCCCGTCACTACGCATTGCTCTCTCTCTCTCTCTCTCTCTCTCTCTCTCTCTCTCTCTCTCTCTCTCTCTCTCTCTCTCTCTCTCTCTCTCTCTCTCGGCAAAGTACATTGATAAAGAGAATGCTACAGTAAAAGCCAACACCAATATCAACCATCAGGTTCACAGGGTAGGAAATAATAGAAATAAAAGTCGGAACTAAAACCATTCTGAAACCTGTGATCATTATTTCCCTAATTCAGTCCTCGTTTACGACTCGGATGGTACTTGTCTTCACGGTTAATTGCTTAGTGGTGGTGTGTTGTACCTGTCGGGGTTATAACAACACACACACACACACACACACACACACACACACACACACACACACACACACACACATAAACACACACACACACATAAACACACACACACACACACACACACACACACACACACACACACACACACACACACACACACACACACACACACACACACACACACACACACACACACACACACACACACACACACACACACACACACACACACACACACAAGCACGCGCATCCTTCATTCCACCAGCGTCTCGTTAGCATTTCCTTAGCGTTCTCTCTCTCGCTTCTGAGGCAAAATTGTGGTGGTCATAAGGAAGAGGTCAGACACGTTGGATCTCTGTCCAAGACGGTCAGGGATACGAGTATGGTGCTGTACAAGTTGCTGTAAGTCATTAAGGATTGAAAAGATGTAGGCTTGCTCACGAGGTGGAGCAGTGAAAGGAGAGGAGAGCCAAAGCGGGTGGTGAACACTGAAATCACCCAGAATGGGTATTATATTGTTCTTTTATGTTTGTCTCCTCACTTTATTCTCTTACATTCTCCTTTTCTTCATCACTCGTTTTCTTTCGTCCTTCCTTTCACCACTATCACCATAAGCAACAAGAGGGGTAAGAGGCAAGATGACGCAAGGTGGACTGGCCTGGAACTCTACTACACCTGTATTAAGTTTATACACAGTTTTATTTCTTCCTGACTTTCTTTCCTTTTCCTTCTTTTCATGGTCTGGTTCGTTCTCGTTGTCCTTATATTTCTATTTCTTTCTCAGTTTCCTTCATTCTTTCCATTTCTTGCTTTGTCATTTCCTTTCCCCTTTTCTTTCTCATTTTCATGTTTCTTTTTCTTTGTCTTCACTTTACCTTTTTCTTTCTTTTTGCTTTTCTTTTACTGTTTTCCTTCTTTCTTCACCACATACTGCAGCAACAATTGATCAGGAGAAGTAGGAGCCAACGTGAAGTAAGGTGGAGCGGCCTGACACTCAAATGTAGTGTCTGGAGTTCCACCCAATGCACTAGGATGCTCCTGTATTGGTCCATCTTATCTCCCATTTTCTTTCCCTTTTTTTTTTCATTCAGCTACTGCTGATTTCTGTTCTACTTTAGTTCTTTCTTCTTTACTTCTATTTTTCTCCTCGATACAGGTGTCCATCCAGCCCTTATGGGTTGGCAGATAAAATGAGTACCAAGGGTAACACCTAGGGAAGGTAACTGTGGTAACCTGGATGATGCAGTGGCCTTGTATCCCAGAATATTGGGTGAGTAACCCGCCACAGGCTCAAAGGCCTATGTTTCCGAGATTACCACCGCGGCTAAGCGCCTCATGGCGTCTGCTCCCACCTTTACCTTTTACTTTTACCTTCATTCTCCTTCTTTTCTCATTCCTTTCTCTGTTAAAAATTGTTTTATCTTTTACGTTCTTATATCTTAATCATATTTTTTCTTCTATTCTTCTTTTACTTCTTTCACCTTGCTGCCAACTGTTTTCCATTAAGTTACAGAATCACAGGTTACAAGATGTGGTAGGTGGTGGCAACCATCATCCATTCACTTGATGTAGTGCTGCCTACTTCTTCCATCCTCTTTCTCATTCAATCTCTGTCTGCCCTCCTCTTTTTTTACTTCTCCCTTTCTTTCTTGTCACATTTTATTGCTCTTCTTTCCAGTTTAGGTGACCACACTGTGTGAAACCTACTTTTTTCATGTAGCTGAGGAACTGTTGACAACGCTGGGTGGTAACCATATAGCTAAATGACGGGGTATGTGGGGCCAGGTATCGTGCCCCTTCTAACTGAGTGGAGAAATGTAAATCTGGGATCCACCCAGGAACCAAACCTCTAGACTTTTCCCTGTGTCTCGCTGTGGTGAGGCTCTGTCCTTCGCAAGGGAACATCGATTCACTGCACGAAAAGGCCCTGCAGGGTTGGAGCTTGCCTGCGGGTGATGGGTCTGCTCGGCCAGACAGCCTGGGCTTGATCAACAAGTTACAAGAGAGGTGGTAGGCAAGAGGAAGTAAGGAGGAGATGAGACTGGGTAGAGTTGAACGGCCAGGGTCTCTGCACCAGAGGCCAGGAGTTCAACAGCTGTTGGACGTCTCCTTTTTTTGTCATTAATATCTTCCTCACCACCACCATAATCATGCGTATCAGCACCAATAACAGGCAACAACCAGTATCATACCACCACTACAATGACCACCATCATCACCATTTTTTTATATTTTTCAGTTGTCTTTTCTTCTGCATTATAGTACATCATCACAAGGTACAAGAGAGGTGGGAGGGGATATGAAGTAAGGTGCAGCGGCCTGGCACTCCACTACACCTGGACTGAGTTAAAACCTGCATATATTTATTATACTTTTATTATAATTACTTATTTCCTTTCTTATATTGGTTTCTATTTTCCATTTGTATGCCTTTTGTTTTATAATGTTATTTCTTTCATTCTTTCTACCTTCTTTTCCTTTTTTTTTCCCTTGTGTTATTTTTATCTTATTTATTTCTCCATTATATAGCCATTTTTTTATTTTTTGGCTTTCTCTGTTATCAATTTTAATTTTCTTGCATTTATTTACTTCTTTTATATTTTCTGTCTTTCCTTTCTATTTTCTTTCCTCGTTATATCACAAGCTACACGAGAAGTAGGATGTGAGATAAAGTAAGGTTATCATCATCATTACTAACAAACATCACTATCATTACCACTTGCACGTTAATCAGCATCATCAGCAGCAGTATTATTCATATTATTATCATTTCATCAAAACCAATCTCCATCATCATCATCATCATCATCATCATCACTATCATTACCACCACCATCATTATTCACACAGTCATTGGCAACATCATTAACCAATCATGTATTGTTTTATCATCAGAAATAATCTACATCATCATCCCCATCATGGCCATTACCTACGTTAGATCTAGGCAACATCTACAGTTCGTCCACCTCAACTTGGCAAAGGTTTTCCTCATTTTGTAGTGAATTTCCCGTACGTGAATGGTAGAGTAAGAATACTACGGCTTTACTGTACATCCTTTCAATAGCACTTGTTGATTACCAGGACCATATTATAGAGTCCATTGTTACAGCTCAGCATTAACGTTGGATACCTGGTAATTTTAGGTTATGTTAAACTGGCTAGAATATGGCAAGATATCCAGTGTTAATCTCGTGTTCTACCTCTGTATCCAGAATTAAGAGATGGCAATTTTGCGCCATGTTTAAGTAAACAGAATACTACGCCGTATTCTGGTCTTTATCACTTATAGCTCAAAGATCAAGGTGGAGTAATGGCAGTTTTAGGCCAAATCAAAATGGGCAGAGCATTAAAGCATTATAAACACCCAGGGAGGCAGGAGGCGATATGGAGATAAGTAGAGCGGCCTGGCACTACTGTACCTGTGTACACTTCCACATCATACCTTTACACATCCTGTTTTACGTGTTTGTTTTCATTCGTCCTCTTATTTTTTTCTTTTTTTCCATCTTTGGTTTTGAGTTTCCCTCCTTTTTATTTCTCCTTTTCTTATTTCAGTCTGTATTTTTTTAATCATTTACCTTAGACACTTCTTCTTCCGAAATTCATTTCCCTTTTTCTTTTATTGTTTTTTGTCCTTTTACTCACTGAACAATTATCATTATTTCACAGAGAATGATTTTCAAAATACTGGTAGGTTTTGGAGTCATGGAGATGCATTTTTGAAAGAGAAACTGTTAAATCAAAAAGCTTAATCCAGGAATTAAATCTTGCAATCAATATTTAGTGGATTGACAGGTTTTTTTTTCTGCTTCAGATGTTCATTACTCTTTGTTCCGTTGTCGGTGTCTGACCTGTCCTTTGTTGTCGTTGTACACCTTCCTTTACCAGCCCTATGCAGCACAGGACTCTATCCTGGTCAGCTTAGTGTTTTGGGGAGTTTTACTTCCGATTGGTGGTTTATGTTTTTGTGCATTATTTATGTATATATGTATTTTTGCGGAAGTTTTTTTTTTCTGTATTCAAACTATAAAAGGACCAATGGTTTGTTAATTTATCGTTTTATATCTGTATGTTCGTGTCTTTTTTTTTCTTTCCGATCTTATAATTAAAGATACTTAGCACCTCAGTCCACTAGGTCACATACAAGCGTGTATGATTACACCGACGAATGGGAGGCAGGAAAGACGATATACACCTCAGTCCACTAGGTCACATACAAGCGTGTATGATTACACCAATGAATGGGAGGCAGGAAAGACGATATACACCTCAGTCCACTAGGTCACATACAAGAGTGTATGATTACACCGATGAATGGGAGGCAGGAAAGACGATATGCACCTCAGTCCACTAGGTCACATACAAGCGTGTATGATTACACGGATGAATGGGAGGCAGGAAATGCAAGCCAACTAGAATATTTGACAATATGGCAATCAGGCTTATCACTGTATTTTTTGTGAATGTCACTCCAGTTGCTTGACATTGTTAGTTATTTCACAATTATTGTCTCTACTAAGTACGGAGACATTTTCAGCTCTTATGTTTCTCAGTGTGATGGCAAGGCGCGAGGAATGACCTGCAACGCAATGCAAGGGTTAGGATATACTACTTTTTTTTCTTTTCTTTTTTATGTGTTCCAAAAGTTAACCACTGTTTTCCATTTTTCTCCTTCCCTCTCATTTCTCTCGCTGCATCCGAGTTAATAAAATATTTCCCTCATTTCATGTCTTTTCATTCACTTGCATATCACTCTGAGCCAAAACAACCATCCCTTTATTCTCAAGCAGCCTTCATTTAGTAGACCTTGCCTCACACAGACACTGGCATTTTATTGGGTAAATATCCATGATACTACACGAAATATATGTAGCAGCAAGTACAAAAAAAGATAATATACAATTCTGAAAATGCATTTCTTCTATTCACACCGGGCCGGTGACATGATGGGTGAGGTGAGAGACTACAAATTAATAGACGCTGGATTAGATCGCAGACTTGTAGTTGCTTTATTACTAAAAATCCTGTGGAATTAGACGCTTAAATACAGCTTCCGTTGTATTAAATTTTGGGTGGCTGGATAGCTCAGTCGGTAAGCTGCTGTATCCACGTACTTACCAGCGCTGGTTCGAATCCTCACAGTTTCTAATTTATTAATAAAAATGTTGCAGAATTAGACGCTTAAATATACCTTCCGTTGTATTAAATTTTGGTGCCAGAGTGGCACTTGCTGACCCGTCATTGGCCATCTGGCCGTGCGGGTGGGACTTGCTGACCTGTGACTGGTCTATGACCGTCTGGGTGGGACTTGCTGACCTGTGACTGGTCTATGACCGTCTGGGTGGGACTTGCTGACCTGTGACTGGTCTATGACCATCTGGATGGGACTTGCTGACCTGTGACTGGTCTATGACCGTCTGGGTGGGACTTGCTGACCTGTGACTGGTCTATGACCGTCTGGGTGGAACGTTGCTGGCTTGTGTCTGGTCTGACCACGATAACTCACAAACATAAACACACAGCCACCGTCAGGGCTGGGCTCAAATATGAACTGGAACTGAATTGGAATTGACTTAAAAAACTATGAATTGGAACTGAATTGGAATTGAGAAAAATATATAAATAAAATTAATTGAATTGGATTTGATATCAATTAATTGATATGAACTGATGACTGAATTGATAAAATACCATTTTATTCTGTATTATGCGAATTCATTACTGTACAATAATTAACTTACAATATACTCAAATAAACAGTAAAATATACAGTATGCTATAAAAAAAAAAAAAAAAGCTAAAAGTATATCGTGAAGTAACCGTTAGATTAATGTTACCAGGTAGATTAAAATTGATTTTGAATTGGAAGCATTTTAACTGAATGAAATATCGACCATAATGAATTGAATTGGGATTCAAGATTTCTTTTTTTACGAATGGATTGAATTGAATTGGAACTGATTAATTCAAATTTTATTCTGAACTGGAATTAAATTGAAATGACAAAAATTAATTGACCCCAACCCTGGCCACCACAGCCATCCAAACCCTGCAGCCAAACAGTATCCTTCAAGAACCACCAGTAGATAGACTCCCCTCAGAATATTCCCTACCCTGAGAGACACGAGTACACCCAGCCAGACTGTGATTCGGCCACCACCCTTCACTGCTACAGTACCAACAATAAATACAACTTACACTGCAATGCACACCACCACACCACAAAACACCACACACTCACCACGTGCACCACAATATCACAACAGGCAGACCTTCAACATAACCTTAACAAAAGACCACTGGCAGCGACCGGTCCAAGTCTCCGATCTCCTGTGGTCCATTGGGTTCACAACGAGATGGGGAACAAGGACAAATACAAAATACACTCATTATTCAAACCCATTGCCATATGTCACATACCATCAAGCCGTACAGATCACTCACCAATCATTTTAGTGATGAAATTGTTTTTGTCACATAACCATTTCATTGTTGTTGCCACAGCCACATCACCCACCACTACTGACACCCTGCCCCATCATCCACCAGCATCTCTGCCTCTCCCCGTGACAATCAAAGGGGCGAGAGGTGGGTGAAGGCAATGGGCTGAGATGGTGGTGGCCGGTGAGGCAATGGGTGTGATGGTCCTGAAGTGGCCTGCATGAACTGAAGTGGCCTGAAGAGAATAGACTGACCTGAATGGACTGGAATGAATGTATTGGACTGAAATAGTATAAATGAACTGTCAACCTAAATGGTTCTAAAATGACTTAGATAAACCTGAACTGACCTGATAGGTTTTGTCTGGACTTGAAAAGACTTGAAATCTACACGATGACCTGAATGGATTGGAGTCGACCTGAATGGATGTAAAGGATGTGAGTAAACCTGGTGTGAATGAACGGGGACTGACATGACTGGGCCATATGGACGTGGATGGCGTCAAGCAGCCTGGTGAAAAAGACACGTAAATAGACGGAGGGCTGGGTTGTACAGTGTTCCTTGCATGGACTGGTGACATGATTAGGGCTATAAACAAAATGATCATTGAACATAACTATGACATGAGCAGATTCAACGTAAGCAATGCTGTTGTCAAATATTGCAGTGATACTAGCAACTTTATGCAAGACAATGGAATTTTTGTGTTAACCAAACCCTTGGTACGCCTGGTCAACTAGCGGACAACCTATTCAGCTTCTTTGACGTAAAGAATGTTGTCACAACTCTGGCCTACATTACTGAAGGCGATCATTGTGTCAGTACACTTGAAGTCGCGGGTTCGACACCCAGGCCCACCACTGGTAGGGTGTTTTTACCCCAGTCGCATGGAAATGAAACAGGGACCTGGATGTGTAAAGCGACGGTTGCGTGGAGTAGTGTGTGGGAATGTTTAGGTGCTTTCCTTGTCAATCACGCAGCTCCCAACGTCCTTCCATTTAAACTTTTAGTATGACATACAAAGAGTACGTGAATAACATTATATCTCATGTATTCCCCAAGAAGCTAAAAATGACGACGTCCCCACAAGTGAATTATATCAAACAAATAATCACCACACACCAGTATCTTGCGGTGTGAGAGAGGGTGAGTTGAGTTTTGTTGAAGGATGATTTGTGTTGTGACAGTGAGGTGCATGAGGTTAGTGTGTTGTGGTGTGGGTGGCTGCATTGCGGTGTGGGCATAGTGGATTGTTTGTGAGTTGTATGTTGGGTTGGTATTGTAGCAGGGAAGGGTGAGGGCCACATCGTAGTCTGTCTAAGTGCCCTGGTGTCTCTCTGGGTAGGGTAGGATCTGAGGGGTGGATGTCTGATGGTGGTTCAGGAAAGATGTACGGTAGTTTGGCGGCAGGTTTTCCATGGATGTGGTGGCTGTGTGTTTTTGTAACTTACCGGGTATGTGTTTGTGAAGTGTAATGTTGGGTGGAGGAGTAGAGTTATTACTGAGGCATTCTGTATCGTGTGTGTGTGTGTGTGTGTGTGTGTGTGTACCTGAAGAGAATTTACAGTAGAGAGTACAGTGAAATCATAAGAGATGATAAAAAGTAAGACGATGATGAGAAAGATCACAGTATAAGACCTGATGGAAGGATGGTAAGCAGGGGGCGAGGAGGACCGAGATAGATCGACTCGCTGATCGACACTGAGTGGCCGGGGTTCTTTCTGCTGCTGTCATACCCTTCTTTTAATGAAAGAAAAGCATTTGGGAGCCAAATGCTAACCGCCCGCAAGCATATGTTGTTGGCCAAGTCCAAAATTTGGCCATATCTTGATACCCTGAAGGTTTCATGTTGATAGCTTTGGCAGATATTTTGGTGACCTTGACCTTGACCCCGAGTGCCCATTTTCGAGATTTTGGCCATATCTCTATACCCAGAAGGTTTCATGTTGACAGCTCAAGTCGTTCATGAGATATAATAGTGCTAAAGGCGGGTGATGAAAACCAGGTGAGCCAGTCATTTTGGCGATCTTGACGTTGACTCGACGGCTCATTTTCGAACTCGTCCAAGATTTTGACTATACCTTGATGCCCTGAAGGTTCCATGTTGAGAGCTCAAACCGTTCATGAGATATAATGGGAAAACACACACACACACACACACACACACACACACACACACACACACACACACACACACACACACACACACACACACACACACACACACACACACACACACACACACACACACACACACACACACACACACACACACACACACACACACACACACACACACACACACACACACACACACACACACACACACACACACACACACACACACACACACACACACACACACACACACACACACACACACACACACACACACACACACACACACACACACACACACACACACACACACACACACACACACACACACACACACACACACACACACACACACACACACACACACACACACACACACACACACACACACACACACACACACACACACACACACACACACACACACACACACACACACACACACACACACACACACACACACACACACACACACACACACACACACACACACACACACACACACACACACACACACACACACACACACACACACACACACACACACACACACACACACACACACACACACACACACACACACACACACACACACACACACACACACACACACACACACACACACACACACACACACACACACACACACACACACAAACGACACCCAACCACGCTTCGAGGGACGCAGGTGTAACAATACGTCGTCTAACTAAAGTGTTAAAGTCAAATTCTCTCCCTTAATTTGCCGTTGTTTTATCTTTGTCCTGCTTTTCATCTGTCAGTCTCAAAATTCGTCTTTATCTGCCTTCCTTTCTTCTTTTGTTCTGTCCTTTCCTTTTCTTCCTTCTTTCCTCCTTTTTGTTTCTTTCTTTTTTTATTACGCTTTTCTAGTTTCCTTTCTTAACTATAGCATAGCGATAAAACTACTATGGAAATAGGAACTAAGGTGATGTAAGGCGGAGCTGCCTGAGATTCTAACAAAGGTGTCTTGAGTTCCACCCTGTTTAGATAAAGCTTCTGTTTTTGTCAGTCTTTTTTTTTTCCTTTCTCTTTCTTTTTCCCGTTGCATTCTTTCTTCTTCTCTGTGTTCCCTCTGTAGTGTTTTCCCAATTTCTGACCTTTTTCTTGCCCCTTTATTATTAATTCATTATCTGCTCATCAATTGTAACCTACATCAGCGTCATCATCGTATTCAACAACATAATAGTAGTTTACTGCATATCACAACCACCACCACCACCACCACCATCATCATCAACACTGTCATCATCATTATTCAAACATTATATTCATCAACGCCTATATCACCGTTATCAACATCATAGTAACCTACTGAATATCACGACCATCACTACCATCCCCACTACCATCACTATCATTATCACCATAATTATCATCAGCATCATCATCATCGTCTTCACCATCACCATCGTCATTAATACCATAATTACGTCCATTAGTTAGAGTACAGCCACAACTAGATTACAGCATCACAAGCTACAGAAGAAGTAGGAGGCAAGATGAAGTAAGGTGCAGCTGCCTGGGCCTCTACTACACCTGTACTAAGTTCAAACCTTCACCCTACCTTCTTGTGTGCCTCCTTTTCTATATTTCCCACTTCCTCTCCTTTTTTTTTTTTTTCTGTGTTTCCTCCTTCTCTCTCTTCCATATTTACTCCTGCTTTGTTCTTTCCTTTTCATTCTACCGTTCATACTTTTTCCCCTCTTATCTATATTTCTTTCTGTGGGGTCTTCATTTCTTAATTCTTGCTGGTCTACGTTTCTTTCTTCTCACTTGCCTCCCATACATTCTCCTTTTCTTCATCTCTCATTTTCTTGCTGTCTCCACTAACACCATAAGCAACAAAAGAGGTAAGATGATGAGGGGTAGAGCGGCATTTAATCCATTCTTTCTGTCTTTCCTTTTAATTTATTTCATGCTTTGTTTCATTCTGATCCTTCCTATCTTCCTCTTTCGCTCTGAGTTTCCTTCATTCTTTCCTTTTTCCTACTCTTCTTTGGCACTTCCTTGCCTCTATCTCTTTTTTTTTTTTAATTCCTTCTCCCCTCCTTTCTGTCAATCTTTCTTCCCTATATGTTGCAGCAAAAATTCATCAGCAGATGAAGGAACCAACGTGAGTGACATAAGATGCAGCGGCCTGAGACACAGATGTAGTGTCTGGAGTTTCACCCGAGTCGCCAGCATGCTCCTTTACTGGTCCATCTCATTTTTTTTTTTTTAACTTTTGATTCATGTTCTACCTCAGTTCTCTCTCTTTTTCTATACGCTTTTGCTCTTTTGTATGTTGTTTTATTCCTTCACATTTTGTAACTTCTTTTCGTCTTTTACGGTCCTTTATCTGAATCATATTTCTTCTTTTGCTTTAGTTTTCTCAGTTGTTTGTCCTTATTGTCGCTTTTCTTAATTATGGTACTGAATCACAAGTTACAGGAGGTGGTACCGTAGGTGGTTCGACATCATCCATTCACTTGATGTAGTGCTAACTACATTTCACATCTATTTTCTCATTCTAGTTTTTTCTGCCCTTCCCTCTTCCTACTTCTCCCTTTTCTTTTTTTGCACATCTTCCAACTTCAAGTAACTCTACGCTGAGTGACAAGTCCAATGGTTTCATGTAACTCAGGAAGCCATTTGCAACGTTGGGTGACAACCATATAACCAGATAACGGGGTGATTTGGAGCCTGCCATGGTGCCCGTGCCAAATGGGTGGAGAAACGCAAATATGGAGTCCACCCAGGAACTAAACCTTCGCATTTTTCCATGTGCCTTGCTGTGGTGAGGCGCTGTCCACCTAAAGGGAACTTCGGTACACCGAAGTTCCCTTTAGGTGCAGGGCAGGTCACTTGCCTACGGTTGATGGGTCTGCTCGGCTCTCAGACAGGGAGTGATTTTTTTTTATGCGAGGAAGAAGGAACCAAAGACCATGAGCCCGCAATAAGAGTTCCCTCCAAGAGAAAAACAAAATACAAGAGAGAGCTAAATTCAAGATCCATTCATTTCGAGATGCCTGGACACACTGCGTTTGAAAGACTGGAGATCATAGGCAGCAGGAAATACAGACAGAGGGAGACAGTTCCAGAGTTGGCCTGTTGCATAAATGATGGACTGGGAGTAACGGTTAACTCTTGCATTAGAGAGTTGGACAGAAAAGGGATGAGAGTTTGCTGCTAGACGGGTGTTAAGCGCCCGTCGTAGAGGTGGAGGAATGCGTGCAGTCAGTTCAAAGGAGCAGTGACAATTAAAGTAGCGATAGAAAAGAGATAAAGATGCAACAGTGCGGTGAAGAGACAGAGGTTGATGGGAATCAGTAAGAGGAGGAGAGTTAATGAGACGAAAAGCCTTTGACTCCACTCTATTGACAAGAGCTGTATGTGGGGAGCCTCCCCATACATGAGAGTTGTACTCCACACAGGGGCAGATAAAATCCCTGTATAGTCAACAATTGTGCAAGGGTAAAGAAAGAAAGGAGTCGGCTTAGCACACCTAATCTCTTGGAAGGAGATTATACAAGAGGTGTAATATGATCATTCCAAGATAAGTCCCGAGTAAATGAAACCCCAAGCATGTTCAAGGATGATGCAGGATTAAGCTGAATATTATTAAACATTAGTGGGTATACCTGTGGAAGATTTTGATGGGTTGATAGGTGTAAGAACTGAGTCTTAGATGCATTAAAAACAACAAGATTATTTTTACCCCAGTCAGAGATACGAGCCAAGTCAGACATTAGGTGTGCTATAGCCTCATCCCTTGTTTGTTGAAGTAACTTCTAAGATGGACGTCGTAGGAACCGAATGGAAAGATGAAGGGTGGAGTCATCAGCGTATGAGTGGATAAGGTTGGATGTACACCTTAGAAGGTCATTGATGAATAAAAAGAAGAGAGATGGTGATAGGACAGAGCCCTGAGGAACACCACTGTTGATGGATCTAGGAGAAGAACGATGGCCGTTTACAACAGCGGCTATAGAACGACCAGAAAGGAAGCTACTCGTAGTGATGAAAGCACAGATAGAAGGATAGAAAGTGTAAGAGGGCAGTTTGGAAATTAAAGATTTATGCCAGACTCGATCGAAAGCCTTCGAGATGTCCAGTGCAATGGCAAAGCTTTCGCCAAAATCCTGAAAGGAGGATGACCATGAGTCTGAAAGGTAGGTGAGAAGATCGCCATTGGAGCGTCCCTGACGGAACCCGTACTGACGATCAGAAAGAAGGTTGTGATAGGAAAGATGCCTTAAATTTTTTTTATTGAGAATTGATTCGAAAGCTTTTGAAATAAAGGACGTTAAAGCAATTGGACGATAGTTGGAGGGTTGGAAGTGGTCACCCTTCTTTGGGACTGGCTGAATGAGAGCAAACTTCCAGCAAGAAGGAAAGGTACAAGTTGACAGACAAAAGCGAAAGTGTTTGCATAGGCAAACACAGAAGCACAGTTCTTGAGAACAACAGGAGGGACTCCATCAGGCCCATATGCCTTGTTAGTATTCAGGCCAGTGATAGCAGAAAATACATCAGCTGAAGAAATTTTAATGTCAGCCATGAGGAAGTCAGAGGTGGGAAGTGATGGAGGAACAGCACCGGAATCGTCTAAGGTGTAATTGGAGGAGAAAGTCTGTGCGAAGAGATCTGCTTTATCAGTAGAAGAAATAGCTACAGAACCATCAGAGTAGAAAAGAGGAGGGAAGGATGATGAGGTAAAGTTGTTAGAAAGGTTTTTGGCAAGGTGCCAGAAGGAGCGGGAAGAATTCGAGTTGGAGAGTTGAGAGCATTTAGTACGGATGAAATTATTTTTAGCAGAGCTAAGAACAGACTTAGCATGATTCCGGGCAGGAACGTAAAGATGATGTGATTCAGGGGTGGGTTGGCTCCGGTACCTTTTGTAGGTCCTCTCCTTGTTGCGGACAGCATTAGAACAAGCGTGATGAAACCAAGGCTTTCTTGCGTTAGTCAAAGGATATGAGAAAGGAATGTATGCCTCCATGCCCGAGAGAATAACCTCCGTAATGTGCAAGGCACACTCAGATGGCTCCCGGCCATGGAAGCAATAATCATTCCAGGGAAAATCAAAGAAGTACTGCCTGAGGGCCTCCCAATCCGCGGCTCCAAAATGCCACAGACGAAGTTTCCCTGGAGGGTCCACATTAGAAGAGGGGTAGGAGGCGACAGGTAATTAGGGTAACCTGCTGGCCATCAGTATAATTACCTCTACCACCGCCACCACAACCGCTATCATTATCATCATGCTTATCATTTACCATAACGCGATCACTATCGTCGAAAGTAACCTAGATAGCCATCAGCATCATTACCATCATTGCAACTAAGATAACTAACCAGCAGAATCACCAATACCATAATTAACATCATAATCATCACCATCACCTCCACCAGCATTAGGTTCATCAGATCATAGCCACCGCTATATTACATCACAGGCTACAATGGGGTTGGAGGCGAAATGACGTAAGGTGCAGCGGCCTGGTTGGCTACTTCGCTAAGTTTGGGCAAAATCTACTGACATTACTCACCTCCAGTATGATGACGTAATTTTTATTTAACATCATAGGATTTAATTCAGGTAAGATCCCCTTAGTAGAGCAGGTGTTCATGCAGACGATACCCAAACCTCCAGTTACAGGAGTCTGCCCTGACCTGCATAAGATCATCTGCAGATTAGGTAAATTACTGTAGATTAAAAACAAGGAGATGAGACTATGCAGAGTCCAACGACCTGGTTCTCTACATCGGAGGCACAGACTTCCGAGACAACAAGGACATCTCTTTTTCATAATTATACTCTACCTCACCGCCTCCTCTACCACCAGTGAAACGCCTTTGTCGGCGAGGTACGAGAGAGGCCATTTATATCCGAAAGCATTGAAATGAGGCCTTTCACCCCGCAATTGCCTGTAGTATATTGTTAGCTATCTACCTACAAAGTTTCATGCCTGTATGACAAACTGTCTGGCCTGCAGCCCTCTTTTGAAGACTTTCGACAAGCTGCACTTAGTGCGTGTCACGTGCCATGTGCACCGCCTGGTTGTGATGAAAGCTGTCAAAAACAAATCTTAAAGAATGGGGCCATCATATGGTGCAAACGACACAGTGATCGGCCCTGTGGTTGTTGAGATTTAAGTTTCTCAAAAGCGTTACGGTCGGGCCGGGTCGGGCAGGGCCGGGTTGGGCCGGGCCAGGTTGAGCCGGACTAGGTTGAGCTGGGCAAGGTTGAGCTGCTCATATATGAGAAAATGCCACTACTTGACGAGAGACTTGCGAGGGTTTCGCCTTCGCTCATAACCACTACCATCATCATTATCAAGGGAAACTGACATCATTATTCAGCATTAATAAAACTTTACCAATAGGCTATAGGTGTGTAAATCTAAACTTTTCCAAAATCATCATCATTATCGTTACCATCTTCATCATCATCATCATCATCAATGTTCACCCATATCACTATTGAACATTACTTACATCATCGCAATTATTGGTTGTGTAGAACTAACCTTTTATAATATCAACATCGTCACTGCCATCATCATCATTATTATCATCAGTTTCCGTATAATAAGGATCACCATAAGTAATAAGCAACAACCAGTATCATCACCACTACCACCATAATCGTCATCATCACCATCACCATATTCATTCTTTTCAGTCCCCGCTTCTTGTGCATTATAGTACAACATTACAAGGTACAAGAGAGGTAGGAGGGGATTTGAAATATGGTGCGGCGGCCTGGCACTCCACTACACCTAGACTGAGTTACAACCTGCACTCATTAAACTTTTATTTTCATTTAAGCATTTTTTCTCTTTTGTTTCTTTTTATATTTTCAAACTGTACGTCTTTATTATTTAATATTATTTCTTTCGTTCCTTCTCCTTTCCCTTCCTTTTTCTCTAATACACTGCAGCATCACTGGCTAAATTTAAGAGAGGTAGGAGGCGAGATATAATGATGTTATTATCATGGGCACTAATGCTTTGTACATCATTATTACCACCACCACCACCACCACCACCAATACATTAATCACCATTTCTACCACTATCAGCATCACCGTTATTATCCATATATATAATTATAATTAGCACAATCAGAATTAACTTACATCTCCACCATCACCATCACCATTATCGTACTTGTAACACCACCAACATTAGACACATTACATCAAAGCCACCACTACATTACAACATCACAAGCTACAAGAGAGGTAGGAGGCCAGATGAATTAAGATGCAGCGGCCTGGGGCTCTACTGCATCTCTACCCAGTTCACACCTTCACGTGTCTTCACTGTTTACTTTTCTTACCATCTCATTTTTTCCATTCATTTTTTAATTTTCCTTTTGTCTCCCATTTCTTTCCGTTCTTTTTTCTTTTTTTTTTCTTTTGATTTTCTCTATTGTTCCTGACACACGTTTTCTCTCTCTCTTTTTTTTTTGTCTCTTTCATTTCGTATTTTTTTCTTCCTCCTCTGTCTCTTTTTATCTTTATTAGTTTTATGTTTCCCGTCTCCACCATATTCAGTATTATAAGTTACAAGAGAGCTAGGAGGCGTGATAAAGTAAGGTGGAGCGGCCTTGGACAATAGGTGTACTTGTACCACCTTAACACCCTTACCATTAACACTTCACGTTCCTTCTTTATTTATATGCTTTCCTTCTCCTTCGCGTTTCTTCCCTTCATTTCGTTACAGTTATATTGCTCTTTCTACAGTTCTTTCTTCCTTTCCATCTTCTTCCATATACCTTGTTCTCCCCGTTCCTCATTTCTCATTTCCTTTCATTCCATCTGTTTTATTTTTTCTGCTTTGTTTCTTTCTCTTTCCTCTACGTCTTCTCAGCTTTCTTTATTCACTATATTTCAGTAATAAAACAACAAGCGAATACGCCAAGGCCAAGTAGGTGGAGCGACCAGGGACTCTGATAAAGGTGTCTGGAGTTTCACCCGTTGAGTTCCGTTGCTACTTCTTTATTTCTCTTTACTCTTTTACAGTACTTTCCTTTCTCTTTCGCTATCTTACTTCTTTTTCCTCTTATATGTCTTATGTTCTTCCGTTTTCTTTTCTTTCGTTCCGTATTTTCATTCCCCATTTCTTTCTTCTACTTTTGTTAGTTTCTCCCCTCGACCTTTCTTTCTTTCCCTTTTCCTTTTTACCTTCCCATTTCCGTTTCCCGTTCTTTGCCAATTTCATGATAAATTCCCTCTTTGTTTTTACCTCCTTGTATTTTGTTGGTACTGTTCTTATTAATTGTTTTAAACTTTCTGTTTTCCTTCACTTTCTTCATCCTTGCTTTCTTATTTATTTACAGCTGGGGTCGGGGAACTGGGATAAATTACCCCAGACGGGGTAAATCAAAACATATGGAGGGTAATACGTGCGATATGAGTGGTAATGCGTGCGGTGTATTACTGATTTCTCACATAAATGATTCAAGTTTTAGTGAACTAGTCTTGGGGGTAATTTCATTTTACTCAAAAAAATTCTGGGGTAATACCCTCAAAAAGGTCCCAGACCCTTGCTTTACAGCATAACATCGCTATCAATTTCTATGCACTTAACTTTGTTCTCATCAAACCTATCCTAAATCATCACCATCATCATTACCACAGTCATCATCATCATCACCACCATCATCGTCATAAGCGTCACTGTCATGTCGAGCCACCACTGTCTCACAGTACCACAAGCTACAAGGGAGGCAGGAGGCGAGATGGAGTAAGGTGGAGCGGCCTGGCACCCCACTACACCTGTGCTGGCTTAATAATCGTCTGGAACCTCTTTTCTTTCTCTCTCCTTTGGATCGCCTTCTTTTTCTGTGTCTTTTTTATGTATATATATGTTTTTCTTTTCTTTTTTCTTTTGCTATCTTACTTCTTTTCTTTGCTTGTACTTTTTGTTCTATCGAATTTTTGTTGTCATTTTGGCCTTTCCTTTTTTCCCATATCTCTTTGTCCTTTTGTTTTCATCAGTTTCTTCCTTTCCTGTACTTCTCCTTTCCTATTTTCTCAATCTTTTATGTTCTTCTTTCTCCCATTTTTCTCCATTATATTCCATCATCACAAGCCACAAAAGAGGCAGGATGTTATATGAGGTAAAGTGAAGCAGCCTGGGACACTGGCCTACTGTAGGTGTACAGTCAGACCTTTGCCTTTCCCTCCCTTCATTTGCCTTTATTTATCCTTTTATACTTCTCTTCCATTTAAGGTGTTATTATTAATGTTGATGATAACCTTACCTCATCTCATCTCCTTTACCTTGTGATGTAAAATACGGAGGGAAAGACAGATTTTACTTGTAGGAATAATTAAAAGGAAGAAAAAGGAAATATAACTAGAGAATGGAAAAAGATTCTACGAAAATGTACATTGGTACGAAAATAATAGGGGATATAAAGAAGACAAGGATATAAAAGATGGGACTGAAGAAGGAACGAGGAAATAAGATTTTAAAAGGCGTAGTAGTTGTAAAAAAACTAAAAAAAGGAAATAAAATATTTAAGAAAAAGACAAAGGGAACAAATTAATACAGAGCAGAACAGGTCACTGGAAATAATTTATATTCCCTCCGACTTGACTTGTAGTTGTTGTTGTTGAGCAATCCCGATCAACCGCAGGCAATAAACCACCCCTGCAGTGCCATCCCGTGTGGTGAATTAATGTTCCCTTGCGACAGGCGCGGGGAAGAGTGTACAGGTTTGGTTCCTGGATGAACGCCGCATTTGTGTCTCTCCACCCAGTTAACAGCAGCACCACAGGAGGCTCCACATCAACCTGTTATTTGGTTAAATGGTTACCACCCAGCGTTGTAAATGGTTTCCTGGGTTACAGGAAAGCATTAGACTTGTCACTCAGTGAAGTAAACTGAAAAAAGGAAAGCTGGAAAAAGAACAGGAATGATAAAAGTGAAGGAAGAAATAGGCAGCTCTACATCATATGAGTGGATGATGGTTGTCATCACCTACCATTTTTAGTACTGTAGCTTGTGATGATGAAGTATGAGGCGAAAGAAAGGAGAATAGAAAACAAAGAAAATGATGATGATGATGATGACTGTGGTGGTGGTAACCATGCAGGTCGTTGCTTATTACTAAATGACTATAATGATTCCTGGGAAATTTATAATGATGATGACGATGATGATGATGAAAAAACTTATCTTTACACAGCCATTAATATCGATGATGTT
>NC_137062.1:5347965-5400205 GCF_032717465.1 Coenobita brevimanus | reverse complement strand
TGTTGTGTGGAGTGGTAATATGTGAGAGTGTGGTGTGTGTGTTTTGTGGTGTGGCATGATGTGAAAGTGTGGTGAGAGTGTGGTGTGTGTGTTTTGTGGTGCGGTATGATGTGAGAGTGTGGTGTGTGAGTGTGTGTGTGTTGCAATGTGGCATGATGTGAGAGTGTGGTGTGTGTGTGTGTGCTGTGTGATGTGGCATGATGTGAGTGTGGTGTGTGTTGTGAGGTGTGATATTCTTTGGTATGGCTCCGCCAGAGCATCTGATATCTACAGGAGGGATGCAACTCGTATGTGAAAATCTTTAGTAGGAGTCAGACTGGCCGGCTGGCTCTTGAATAACGCCCAGCATCCGTAAATACCTCAAGGGACTGATGGTGGTCCTTTTATACGGCTCACCCTTTGGGCTCCAGCTGTCTCATTTCCGCACCCACGTCTTCCTGAGAGAGAGAGAGAGAGAGAGAGAGAGAGAGAGAGAGAGAGAGAGAGAGAGATTCTAACTCACTGAACCATTGGGCTCGTGCTGTCTCATTTCCGCACACGTCCCTGCCATTTCACCGTCTCAACCTCACCATTCTTCTTTCACCACTTTCAGCCCAGCGGTGCACTGATTTGAGGTGATACAGTGTGTCGTTCTAAATAAATGAAATAAAATACAGTACTAAGATGAGGAATGCGGAGGAACCTTCATCACCATCATCATCATCTGTTCTCCCAATATCATCTCATCTACTGTTCTACCGATCACCCCAAATATCGCATCTCCAATACAGTTACTCAAGGGCTCCACATTTTCATCCCTCACTGTCTTCCTTAAAATATATTCTCTCCCAGTTTTCTTTTCAAACTCTCAGCCCTGTAGCCATTCTCTCCCTCATGCCCTTAGTCACAGTGGACTCTGATTATCGTCAGCGTTGATCAGCATAAGAGTTTTGTTTTTAGTGTCTTTCTCAGTAAATCTTCCTGGGTCTCCATCGTTTAATTTTATACTTCCATATTGCCACTCTTACAAGCAACTTTCTTTCACTATTTTAGTCTATCTATCTAACCATCTGTCTGTCTATTTGTCTGTCCGTCTCTGCATCTATCTATCTATCTATCTATACACAGTATGTATGTATGTATATACATGAGTATAATGTGTATGGTTGTATGAATACGGTATCTGAATCTATCTATACGATTATGCAAAAATAAACACTAGTATGTACATATATGTAAATATATTATTAATTAATTGTTTCTTCCATTGGTATTTCATATTTTCAGTATGCTTTTCATTCAGTATTTTTTTAAATCTGTTCTAAGTTTGA
The DNA here is from genome assembly GCF_032717465.1 of Coenobita brevimanus. NCBI lineage: Eukaryota > Metazoa > Arthropoda > Malacostraca > Decapoda > Coenobitidae > Coenobita > Coenobita brevimanus. The sequence goes on along the minus strand of NC_137062.1, from coordinate 5,398,895 downwards.
AATATATTAACAAATCGATGCTCCAGCTTCATATTCCTTACGTCAAAATTAAGCTATTTCAGTCGTCCACCTACTTATCATCCAGTACAAGTTTAGTGTTATATTTCTGTCTTACAAAATCACGATCCTTCACTATGTTCTTCCAGTATCTTCCAGTCTCTCACAGTCCAGTCCCTCCAGTCGCTTAGTCCTCTGCTTTAATTTTTTCGTCGCTTTGGGTCATAGTATGGCAGTTTTCCACAATAATTTCCACTACCTCTATTAAACACTCCTTTCTTCCAAGGATAACTCATTTTTTGTTTATCTTTCTCGTTCACCAATATCTTACAGACGTCCTGTTTCTCACTCTTACATAGCTTTTTCTGCCACCTCCCCCATTTCTGTTTCTTCAGTCGATCTATATTTTTCCCATGTCCAGTCTACTGTTGCCTCTCTTGCAGTGTCATAGTCATTTATTAAATCTTCAGAGGTCTTTTTACTTTTCAGTTCCTCAGTCTCCAATTGCCCGTTTTCCTTTCTCTTTGTAAAGCCCCAACCTCCAACCTTCCAGCATAATATTCATCCAGCACTTCTTTTTCTAAATACAGGTATCATCCACAACATTATCTTCCAGTATCTATCAGTGTTGCAGCCTCCACCCCTACCTACCTACCTACCTATCTGATGGTAGATGGTGGCGACCATCATCCACTCACTTCATTTGATACTGCCCAGTTCTTCAGTTACATTTATCATTTTCTCTCTGTGTTTGCTCTGCTCCCCTCCCATATCTCCCTTTCTTTTCACTTTTAATTACTCTTCTTTCCATCTCAGGTGGCTCTACCCTGAGAGACAAGCCTAGTGGTTTCAGTAACCTAGGAAATCATTTCCAAGAAGGGGTGTTTGCCATATACCCAATAATCGGGGAGATGTGGAGTTTTTCACTGAGGCTCCTGCTAATTGACTGAAGCGACGCAAATTTGGGGTCAGTCTATGAACCAAGCCTCCACACTTTTCCCTGCGCCTTGCTGTGGAGGGACGCGTCAACAAAAGGGAACATCGGTTTACTGCAGAGGACGGTCTTGCAGGGGCGGTTGCTTGCCAGGAGTTGGTGAGTCTGCTCGGCCAGATAGAGTGGGGTTGATCAACGACCACCTATTACTCAATCAATCAATCAATCTATTTATTATCTGTCTGTCTATCTGTCTATCTCTGTTAGTTTATCTATCTATCTATCTATCTGTCTGTCTGTCTGTCCCTCCCGTTCCTTTATCACACTGGTCCCAGACCTTCGCCATCGCGTGTCAATATTGATGCTCATCAGACTATTTACCTTCACAACTGACGCGCTCCGACTCGAGGATGCTCTCAGCTCTCCACAGACGCCTTCGGCTCGCCCTGACTGTGTGATATTGCCCTCCACCCTTCCTGCTGTACAACTGTTACTTGTGCTGGAAGGTAAAGGCAAGGAAAATATGTTAATTTAAATATACATGTCAAATCCGATCACATTAAAACAGTATAAAGAGCACCTGAGTGGTGAACTGTAGTTGAATTTCGAGGATGTTTATCTGTTTGTTTATTTCTTTATTGAACTATCTGCCTTAATCATGCGGTCAACCTATCTTTATATAGATAGATAGATAGATAGATACATAGATAGATAGAGATATATAGACAGATATAGATAGATACATAGATAGATAGAGATACATAGACAGATATAGATAGATACATAGACAGAGATTTATAAAGATATAGAGGCAGATACATGCAGACAGACACACAGAGATATATAGAGATATAGAGATATATTCAGAGAGATAGGTAGAGATAGAGACAGGCAAATAGGCAGACATGTACATGGATAGATTGATAATAGCTATAGGTAGACAGGCAGGCAGATTTATAGGCCGACAGATGACTAAATAAACATAGACGGACAGACAGATGGGTACATGGATAGATATATAAATACATTAGACAGGCAGTTAGACAGATAACTATAGGGATGAAAAATAAATTTGTCACTGATTTTTTTCTCTAGTTTCGAGTTGCTTAAATTGTATATACTGTATATATATATATATATATATATATATATATATATATATATATATATATATATATATATATATATATATATATATATATATATATAATCGTTACCAACAACAAATTCATCGTATTGAACGAGATAATCACTTTGCTATCCTGGCAGCACCGAAAATTTAGTAATGGTTTCATGTCAGTGAAAAGGACAGGGTGCACCACCGTGAGAGTGGATATGTGGCTATCAGCTGGATGCAGGCCACCATCAATATGCATTGACTCTCTCTCTCTCTCTCTCTCTCTCTCTCTCTCTCTCTCTCTCTCGAACCACTTCAGTACGAAGGAGGCGTTAGTTTATGACTGACCATTGTTATTGTTTCCTCTGATAGGATGAGGATCCCTAAATGATGGGACAAAGCACTATAAGCAATAAAAATCGCTTCCAGAAATCTACCACAATTGTGACCCGTAATCGGTTTCTGTTCGGACTAATTCCAGTTGGCTATCTGTGTCTCTGGGCATGTATGTGACTGAAGAAGTTACTCTAAAATAGGGAAGAAGGAATTATAAATCGAAAAAATATCTTTGCTCCTGGAAAACGAAATATCAACGTGAAGGACGACAAGGGAACAAGTCACTGAGGTAACGATGGGAAAAATAGGAAATTGCGTGTGAAATGGAAAAGAACTGGTGCGAAAATGTGATGTAGTTGGAGTAGTGTGAAACAGTCGAGGGATAACAGAAAACAACAGTAAACTGAAGAAACAAAACAGGGAAAAGTGTATGTGTGAAAGAAGAAAAATGGGAAAATAAAAGTAGGTGTGAACAAGTGCCATTCCAAGGAGAGGAAGATCGAATGAATGGTGAAAAACAGGGTGAATAAAATGGCTGACACTGACGATAAAAGATGGAACCGTACGTGAAATGGAAAAGGGAGAATGAGTGGTAAGAAAACTTAGCAGTACTTGTTTACAAATTAGGGTACTTTTTACTCATAATTTATTCTCAATATATATGAGTCAAGGGATGCATGGTTTATTAGTGGGTAGAAGAATAAGGGTGAAGAAGGTTGGAGGAAGACACAAAACCTAAAAATAGGTAACTTGGACTAGCAGCAAATTCATTATCATGGTTTTACTTAACCCTTCCAGTTCAAAAACTCTTTCCATGGCATAAAAACTGTCAAATGGAGCTAGAAAGAATAATGCAATTATGATCATCGTATGTGATGAGCTAACTTACATTTTTATTTTATTTATTTTTTTTAAATCAGGAATTTGTTTTTGTTGTTGCTGTTGGGTTGCCCGAGGAGTCACTGAGGAGGTACACTGGAACATCTGGGGAAATAGATCGCACTCACCGGATCTCCAGTGAGGAGATCGGAGGAGATCTGTACCCTGGCCGCTGCACTCCTGGTGGGTGAGGTGCCCCGCCACAGCAGCAGTGTCAAAGTATGACACTCCACTGGGACGGGATATATGGGACGGTTTCTATCGCAGGAGATTCCCTGGGAGGTGGTGCCACAGCAAAAAGGCGTGATCGGTACCAGGCTGGGAGTCAAGGAGATAATAGTATATTTGAGGGTAGAAGGAGGAGCGAAAGGAACACAGACGATCAAACACAAAGGGAAGAAAAGCTAAAGGAAAAACAAGTATTGTTTGTTGCTGCTGCTGTTGATGTTTTTGTGGTCCAGCCTCATCTGAATATGATTTCGGTGGACTGGGGGCCTATGGAACCCTTCTCAAGCAGTCCATCATACTACTTCTGAGGGAAGGATATAAGTTGAGAATTGCCTACTTAACTAGGCAGCTGAGCGCCCTGGTTATTTTGGTGCCCCGACGAGAAGGTGATCTGCAGCACCGGAAAAGGAAATAAAAGTAATGAGTTTTGAAGCAGAAATAAGACAGGAGGAGATAGAAACAGAAAAGACACAGAGTAACGATCATGAGATGGAAGAAACAAATACAATTTGTGGCAGCGCTAAAGCATGATATGAAGCTTTGTAGGGAGCAAAAGCACTGAGGCAGGGATAAAGGAAAAAACAATGTATGTGAAGTGAGAAACCAAATGAGTAATAAAGAAAAGTTGACCTTTAGAAATGGATATGAGAGAGAGAGAGAGAGAGAGAGAGAGAGAGAGAGAGAGAGTAATGCTATGTGGAGAGAAAGAAGGTAACGGAGGTAACTGAAATAGATGAGTGAAAGTCGAAGGAGGACAAACCTCTCCAGCCTTACCCAACCTTACCGCACCCAACATATTCCAACCTAGCCCGACTTAACCTATCTCTAACCCACACTGACCTTCCCTATCCTACCCTACTTTATCCTTTCCAAACCAACCTAGCCCAACTTAACCTAACTCTCTCCTACACTGCCCAGCCCTATCCTACACTACTTTACCCTGTCCAGACCAATCCAACTAAACTTAACCTAACTCTGTCCTACACGGTACTTCCCTATCCTAACCTACTTTACCCTGTCCAGACAAATTTAACCCAGCTTAACCCTGCCCTGCCCTACAGTACCCTTCCCAACCCAATTTATTTCCTCTCATATCTTTAGTTCCAGTTTTCCCATTCTCTTCTCGCATTACGCAGATTTTTAGCACCCAACTGTGCATATAAAGTTGTCAAAGTCAGATAAGCACATTAGCAGATATGCGAGAGAGCCTTAAGGATTTTTTTTTTTTTTTTTTTAATGATGGAGGAGGGTGAACTAAGAGAGGAGTTGGGTACATATATTAGTGGAAGTGGGAGGGCTGATACCAGAGAGAGAGAGAGAGAGAGAGAGTCTAGGAAAGGACTGAGAATAATAAGGCTTAAATGCTGATATAATGGAGATGTGACCCATTTTCACTGGATACCCGCGTGAAAGATCTAATTTTTTTATTTTCCATTTTTTTCCTGCATCCTTTATAACATATTTAATATCCCAGTGGGATGACAACAAGAATGATGTTGATAGTAATGATTTCGCTAGAGATGGTAGTGATGGAGATTCAGGGGGTGGTGTTACTTCTGTTGCTGCTACTGACGCTGCTGCCGATGATGATGATGATGATGATGATGATGATGATGGTGATGATGATGATACTGCAATGTCGCTATATTTTATGTTTTCTCTGTTTCCGAGGACTACACACCTAGATAGCTTAATTATAAATTATACTTATGTTGATGATGATGATAATAATATATTTGTGATACTGATGGTCATGACTATGAGAATGATGATGAATGATATTATGAACACGCTGACAAGTGACTATTAAGTATAGTCACTTGTCACTAAAAATTTTTCACAGTTTAATTGTTTTTTGTAACTGAGATATGAGACAACAATGGAAATTATTAGACGATGATTGTACAACAAGTGAACTTCCTACAATAACCAGTCAACTTTCAATTACGGTATGGCATTTGTGATATTTATGATATCGTAAAGGAAAGGGTAGCGTCCTGTGCGTCCCACTCTCTACCCCACCATCTCTGGATTTGCTCCTGAATGAGACAACCGAAAACAGAGACAAAACGGGGAGGTTGATGAAAATCAGCAGATGCAGAGGGAGGAGGAGGAGGGGAGAAAACAAAACTGAATGCGATGGTGGGAACAGCATAGGCGGGATGAGGGTTGAGAGCATGGGTGAGTGGGAGGAAAGAGAGGAGAGAGGCGAGAACAGGGCTGCAAGGAGAGGCGAGAACAGGGTTGCAAGGAGAGGTGAGAATGGGGTTGCAAGAAGAGGTGAGAACAGGGCTGCAAGGAGCGGCGAGAACAGGGTTGCAAGGAGAGGTGAGAATGGGGTTGCAAGGAGAGGCGAGAATGGGGTTGCAAGGAGAGGCGAGAATGGGGTTGCAAGGAGAGGCGAGAATGGGGTTGCAAGGAGAGGTGAGAATGGGGTTGCAAGGAGAGGCGAGAACAGGGTTGCAAGGAGAGGCGAGAATGGGGTTGCAAGGAGAGGCGAGAATGGGGTTGCAAGGAGAGGCGAGAACAAGGTTGCGAGGAGAGGTGAGAATGGGGTTGCAAGGAGAGGCGAGAATGGGGTTGCAAGGAGAGGCGAGAATGGGGTTGCAAGGAGAGGCAAGAACAAGGTTGCGAGGAGAGGTGAGAAGGGGATGAGGGTTGAAATGTAAGGAGGCAAATATTAGTGAAGCAAACTTACGATTATGATTTTGATGAAAGGACAGTACATGGAGAGCAGACGAAGAGAAGTGAGGCAAGGATTTGGGGGAATTCCTGGGTGATGGTGAGACGTTGTCATAGTGTGATAGGAAACATTGTAGTTCAATGTCATATTTCACTTCAGTGTTTTCCAGTGACATTTATATTTTTCTAAAATCGACATGGTTTACCTCAGTCATGTAAAAGATGGTAGAAAAGTGAGTAATATGTAAAGGACATCGGTGAGAAAACGTGCTAGAGACCTATGCAACCTGGAATTCGGGCCAGAGAGTTGACAGGGAATGGTGAAGGGGGTGAGGGATGAACGGAAAGGGGTGGGTGATAAGGGGTAAGGGTGAGAGATGGTGGATGGGGGGTGCGGAATGAGGGCTAAGGGTGAAGGATGAGGGGTAAGGGGTGAGGGATGAGGGGTAAGGAGTGAAGGATGAGGGGTAAGGGGACAGGGATGAGGGATGAGGGATAAGGGGTGAAGGATGAGGGATAAGGGGTGAGAGATGAGGGATAAGGGGTGAGGGATGAGGGGCAAGAGGTGAGGGATGAGGGGTAAGGGGTGAGGGATAAGGGATGAAGGATGAGGAGTAAGGGGTGAGGGATGAGAGATAAGGGGTGAGGGATGATGGATAAGGGATGAAGGATGATGGATATGGGGTGAGGGATGAGGGATAAGGGGTGAGGGATGAAGGATAAGGGGTGAGGGATGAGAGATAAGGAGTGAAGAATGAGGGATAAAGGATGGGGGATGAGGGATAAAGGATAATGGATAAAGGGTGAGGGATGAGGGATAAGGGGTGAGGGATGAGGGATAAGGGGTGAGGGATAAAGGGTAAGGTATGAGGGATGAGAGGTGAGGGGTGAGGGATGAGGGGTGAGGGATAAAAGGTACTGGGTGAGGGGTGGGAGAACTAAGGGGTGAGGGGTGACAGAACTAAGGGGTGAGGGATGAAGGTAAAGAGTGGGGGATGAATGCAAGGGGCAAGAGGTGAGGGATGAGGGGCAAGAGGTGAGGGGCGAGGGACAAGAGGTGAGGAATGAGGGGCAAGGGCAAGGGGTGAGGGATGAGGGGTAAAGGGTGAGGGATGAGGGGCAAGGGGTGAGGGATGAGGGGTTAGGGGTGAGGGATGTGGGGCAATGGGTGAGGGATGAGGGGCAAGGGGTGAGGGATGAGGGGTTAGGGGTGAGGGATGAGGGGTTAGGGGTGAGGGATGAGGGGTTAGGGGTGAGGGATGAGGAACAGTGTTTTTTTTTTACAAAACTATATGAAATGTGACAGTGGTGGTGGTGCTTTTTGTAGTGTTGAGGTAGAGTGGCTAAGAGTAGCTAGCTTATGTAGAAGTGACAAACTCCATGAGTGCCTAGCACTGACTCTGATGTAACATACAGATTCCACAAAAACTGCACAGCCATTTACAATTCCAAACACCACATTAAACGATCTGCAACTCCGATCCACGCCGCCCAGATCAATGGCGAAGAGTCCTTGCATGTTGTACTGCAGTCAGTGGCAAGCTCCAGAAAACATTCAAAGATACAGTTCTTCAAACTTGTCATGAACGAAATGACAAATGGGCCGAAGAAGTCAGATCCAGAGTGTTACTAGCAGTGAGCGACCTTCACACTGCGGACGCTCAGTACCATAAAGACTGCCTATCGTCGTTCAAGAGCAATGTGCCATCTTGTTCAGATGGTGCTGAATCTACTTACACAGATGAATTTGCATTTAACAATGTTGTTGAGATATTGCTGGAGAATTAATTACGCATCTAGAACTCTGTAGAGTCACATGGCGGAAAGAAGCTTTGTCGAATAGCATTAACTGAGCATTTGTCTGGGGTTCTATCAGATCTTTTAGTTTTGTCAGGTAATGGAATTGCAAGCATCCTAATCTTCAGAAAACAAGCATGTTATCAAATGAAGGTAGTAACAAGTGACACAGAAGATGACAATAATCCTGCAATAACAATAACTGCCAAAAAAAAAAAAAAAGCAACCAAATGTTTTCAGCTGAAACGAGACCACTCCACATATTACAAGCGATTGGACATAGCACATCCTTTCAACTGTTGCAGCTCATCACTGTTACAACTTTTGTGTAGCATATCTTCAAAGCTTGACAATACTCTTCCAACTGCCATGGTGGAAGTATTGTAACAGCATGTATGACAGCCAAACCAACTTCTCCGCAAAGTGCTCTGGGTGTTTTCTGTCTTCTCTTCTCTGGGTGTACTGGTCCATAACAAAAGTCTTAGTGAAACTCTTCATGGTTTTGGTGTCACTGAACTTACGACGAAACCCCATGTTTCAAATCATCAGCAGCCCATGCAGCTGCTAAAGATATGACGCAGCTGAGTATATCTGATAGCGTCAGTGGACTCATTCATGTTGTAGCAGATAACTTTGACGTTCAGATATCCACACCGAATGAATTACAGCCAAGCCATCCCCTCGCCGTTTTTAATGACACGAACCCAGATTTCACAAGCAAAGCAGAGTGACACTAGCACAAAAATGAAACGGTTGTAAAAGGCTGAAATGTCTCAAGAACTACCTGATTTACCTGTTCATGCCTACGAAGGTCCTAAAAAGCCTGAAATGCCTGGTCATGCTGCAGTCTGTTCTCCATTGCCTCTGAAGATCTTAGCTCATCAGGTGATATTCCTTGGCCGAGCTAACGAAACCGACTACCAGTCTGTGAATGACATAGCAACAATTACAGGAACCCCAGTATTTGGAGGCTACATCACCAGGCTAGCCAAGAAACAAGAACACACCATAAGGGGGAAAACCGAAGCTATATATCTGCCTTTAGTTGACATGGTGCCTCCTGAACCTACAACTATACTAACAGCTATGGTGGGAGCTCACAAACTGACAAATGCTGCTGGACAGCAGTATAGCCTACAGTCTCTACAAAACCAGCAGTTGTACAAAGTCTGCATCAAAGTAGCCTGGGTATGCAATGACCTGTTCATCAATTTCATACCACGACTGGGGGGAATGCATACCCTGATGAACTTCATCGGAGCAACGGGAACACTGATGGTTGAGACTGGTTTAGAAGATATCATGGATGCAGCATTTGGTGGAGTTGAAAAAATGGTGACTGGCAAAAAGCATCCCCTAAACATGCGTGCCCTGTGGATAGTAGTGGAAGAGTTGCTACATGACATAGTCAGCTTGAAGACCATTTCACACTATGCTGATCTGAGAGAAGAACTTGAATCCAGAGCAGCAAGAAGCCGGACTACAAAAATGTAGGTGGACAAATTTGTGAAACCAGTCTTCTTAATGATGGTTTATGTCCATGCAGAACGAAAGGGTGATTGACCATTGCATCTGTGGGCAACTTCTCGCATGCTTCCATACTTTTTCTCAGCTGGATACTTCAACTGTGCCAGGTTAGTATGTTCTGAGCTAGGTACCGCGATATTTAACATCATACAGTAGAATTTCGTTTCCTATAATCGTAGGCCTAATAATCCTAAGCAGCTGTAATACTGTGTGCATCTTAGTTCACATATATGCATTCAGTTCACTCAAATCAGCAGAAGTAGCATCTGGCAAAGTGACATTGAAATTTCGCCTTATATAATGATGGAAGTGTTTTGTTTTATTCCTCCAGATCCGGCTTGTTCTATGTGTGGTTAATGGCCAGCTTACATGATCAGGTTTTGAAGGCTTTCATGAATGGCGAGCATGTAATGCGACACCAACCTGGCATTTGGAATAGTATTTAGTCTGATCAGTGCATCGAGTCTACATCATGTGCTATGGCCACGGTCCTGAGGGTATTTTTGGCATAACCTTACAGTCATCCACAATCAAACAATGGGCCCTTGCACTTCACACCTATAGACAGCTGGAAAAATATGTGAAAGATATGGTCTCTGGAGATGTATAGAACATAGTCATGACACAAAGAGAAGAAAGAAAATCACGCAAGTCAGATGCTGTAGACAGAACCAGGATGAGTGAGTTGTCAGTCTGCATCCATCCTATGGATTCTGACACTCACCCTGAAAGCCTTGTCAGTGTTGCAATTGGTTGAATATTTCCTGCAAGGATCAATGTTAACCAAGTCCTTTCCCTTGGAAATATGTTGATGAAAACTTACCTAGAAAAATGGCCTCAAAACCTCCACAAACCTCTCAAAAGACCTGTTGAACTGATGTCGAAAAAACACACTAGAGTCGACAACGTTTCTGTCTATGACATATCGTTAATTTATTTCCTAGTCTTGTGCTTGCAGAAAGTCAGCGACACGAAGATGACAGATATTATGTCATATGAACTTGCAGCAATCCCTCCCTCTCTGTTTGATGAGAAAACTGGTGACTTGTGACTTCCATCTTCAAACTCTACTTTGAAGACAAAACTCCAGGTAGAGGTTTCGACACGCACAATAGCACAAGCAGAAGTCTTTGTGGAATATGGTTATGCCCTTCTTTGGGTTGGTAAATGGCCCAATAAAGGTAGAGTTGAAGACTACATCAAGAATTTAATCAAGCATTTGGAAAGTTATCTCATGAATGCTGACACATACTTGGTGTTGACAGATACGTTAAGATGAGAACAAAGGAGTGCACCCGCAAGGCAAGTGAAGGGAAGGAAGCTAGTTAAAGACACCAGCTCTCTATGTCCACACCACTACCTTCTCAGAGGGTCTGTCTTGCTGTGACAGAAAACAAACGTCAGCTCATTGATATTTGCCAATACATCAGTGATCACAAGAATGATGTATCAGGCAACTACAAACTTGTTGTCATTGACTCTGATCCTGTGCCAAGGGAGGTAATCCACAGAAGTTAGGAGTGGGCCAGGCCTATAAAAAAAAACACATGAGGAGGCTGGTGTTATCATTGTACAACAAGTAGTTCATTTTGCAAACTTGGGAACGTCTAACATACAGAGTTCTGGATGCCAGCACAGAAGTATTCGTTCTATTGCTGCATCTCTGTTACAATGAATCACTTAGCTGTGAACTGGTGAAGTCAGGAACAAATCCATCAAGATAAATTGTAGATATCTAATATACCATAGCAGTAGCCGTGTGTGTGTGTGTATTTTGGGCCGAAACTACACATTAAAATCGCACAAAATTGGCAAAAAAAATTGCAAAAAAATCGCTAATGTGAAAAAACTTGGTCCCATGCGATTGAAAAACTTTTACTATATTTAATGAGCGATTACATTTTGACCCCCCAAAAAAGCTACTCCCGGCGCCCGGCATAGGATCCCCGTAGAATTTTTTGCCCAGAGGTAGGACTAAGATATACTATAGGTCTAGCAGTAGCCGTGTGTCTATGTGTGTATTTCGGATTTGCGTTCGGACAACTTGGGTTCCATTCCTGAAGCTGCAAATAACCTGATCAATTGGTTAGCTGCAAAAAATCCAAGTGACAACGTTACACTAGAACAGCACATAAACGGACCATCATGGGACCTTCTATGTGGCCTTGACGGCCGATAGTGACAACGTTAGACTAGAACAGCAAATAAGCGCGAGAGCCCTTCGCAGCAGCAAGTGGGAGGGGCCCGAAGGGCCCACGAGCATTTGTCAAAGCTATGGCAGATGAGCACCAAGAAATCCTGCAAGATCTGATGCCAGCTCACGTTCTGACTGGGTGTGATACACTGTGTCCTGTATGTGAGGAATAGACAAAGCTACGGTAATGAAAGTGTTTAAGTCTGAGATCGTCATACGTAGGCTCGGCTGTCTGCAAGAGGAAACAGCAGATGTAGTAGAAGAGGCAACCCAGTTCATAGCAGCATGCTATGAGTTTCCTGGGGAAACAGATATGAAGTCTCTCAGATACAAAGTATGGTCCTCCAAGACGGGAAATCACAAGTAGAATGCAGCACCAGAAGTGAAGGCTTTGCCACTCACTTCTGAAGTGTTTCGAGAGCACGTTCTTAGGGCGCATCTACAAACAGCCATTTGTTGGTCGTACAGTCGCCCCAAGAAGTGATGGCAGAGTTTCAGATTGCTTCGGTCACTCTGCACTGCCGTAAGTTCAATGAAAACAATGAATATAAGGTAAACATTCAATGCTTCATCAGGTCATATCAAATAATTTATATATTATATTGCGCTAAGAATGATGTAAAATGAATATCAGGAGTCAGTGATATATTAGAAGTTAACACTTAGTTACCTTTCCCGATTTGAATGAAAGTGGAATGTATTACTCCGCGCGCGGTGGGCAGTAGGCCTACAACTCCGTGTTCCAGATTTAATTGTGTCCTAGGATTTGAAATACAGATGCTCTAGTTTTGAAGACCAGTTAAGGAAAATTCTAGTGACTGCAATACACTGCCTTATTTTCAAATGCTATGGTGATGATCCAGCAACAATAAGGATGCCATAACAATGAAATTATTCATCGTAATGAAGACCATAGTGCCTTTTATTCCGTCTCCGACTCCAATAATAATTATAATTAGCAACTTTATTCCCAATTGATGCAAAATTATTGTTAGTTGTAAGGAGGTATGACAGATTCTGCCTTGTTCTCTTATACTAAGCAATAAACAGGACCAAAACATGAGTTCATAAACTCTTGCAATGCAAAACCACGCACTCTTCACTCCATCTTTTAATCTTAATATCTGTCTTTTTAAATAAACTGTAATGTCCTGCTGAACAGAAAATGCTGATTTGGAAGTTTTGAACTCAATGATTTGTTTATGAACCTCTGCATTTTATTACTCTTGCTAATCGATTATGCACTGAGGATATCAGACTATGACAGAAGTTAGCATTCTGCAAGGAGCTCCGACTCTAGGCAAACATCGGGGTTCTTTTTTTTATACTTCTTTCACCGACAACGCTCTGGCTTATATTAAATAATCCAGAGATTTTTCTTAATGGAAAACTGGCCAAAGGCAGTGTAATAACTGCATGTCTTTGAATAAATGTTATCTCTTTCCGTGCGTGTTGATCGAAACATTTAAAATAGCTTACTGGCTTACGCCGTCTTCCCGCTTTCTGTCGTCGTCCATGGAGACATTGGAAACGGAAATAAACGACATTAAATTATTCCCTGGTATTGTAACGGAAATTACTTTATAAATAATAATTACTAAAATTTATTGTTTATTGAAGCTCCCTTTTGTTCAGTCTTACGCTACTAAAAAAATATTGCGTGTTACCATACTAGATCTGAACTCCGCAAATTATTCCTGACTGTCCCTGAGCGATAGTTGTGAAATTTCAATTAGTTCCGTTTAGGATCTCCTATTATCGTAACTAACGAACTGCTTCCTACAATTTTGAAATATACAGGTACTTTGGCATTGATTTACTGTTTTTTGTAACAATTTTACGTATTAGGTTTCACCTCGTAGAGATATAAGGAAGAGTATGTGCACTGTCGCTGACCGAAAATTTCTGGATACTCCGCCGTCACTTCTTAGGCCGACTGTACATGAAGTCTGACCCACCACAATTAAATTCAACTGAGTCTGGGTAGACCATGGATGCAGATGCCCATATGCTGATCCCTGTCGCCATGCCAGTTAATGTGACACCTGCAATTGCAAATTGATGAAAATGATCAAATGTGGTCATGTGGCATGTTCTACTGCTAGATGCAGCTGTTCATCTGCACATCTTTCTCGTTCAATGTTCTGTGCATGTCATGGGTCAGATGTGTGCAAGAACCTGAGTACCATCACTGATGAGTTATGATTACATTGTCACTCTGTGAACAAATAGTTATGTATGTTTTGTAAATACAGTAACAGTACAATTTTTGCCATTACTATTTTTGTTGGATTTAGTTAACTCAAACAGTGACATGTGTAACTTTCAATAGACAAAAATGTCCAAATAAAGGTTATTTTGTCAAAATGCAAAACAATTATTTTGAAGTTTTGCAACATTACACCAACTGGTTACATCTAGTACATCATATGCGAAACACGTACATAATACTTTGAGATCTTGATACCTAAAATTAGATTTTGCAACTAGAAGTAGTGCAGAACAGAGACCAACGTATGGTTAACGATAGGAATCACAAATGTGTGATGGAGGCCATCTTGGATTTATTTTATGTTTATAAACTGGTTATATAGAACATAATTTTTACAAGTTCCTCGCTCATTTAAACATCTGGTTTGCAACTAATTTTTTTTTTTTTTTATGTGGAAAGAAGATGACGTTATAGTAAAAAATAGAATTAGAAATATTGATCAGCAGCCATCTTGAATTTACCTTTTTAAAAATTTTTCCCCAAAGATGCCAGCTTGGTATGCAATTGATTTGTGATTTGCAATACCTAAGGCACTAAATGCAACAATAAAACATTGTGTGTGGGTAACACAGCATAGCTGAATGAAATTCCACACGACTAATGTGGGATAAGAGATGAGGGATGAGAGATAAGGGGTAAGGGTTGGAGATGAGGGATAAGGGGTGAGAGATGGGGGGTAAGGTGTGAGGGGTGAAGGATAAGGGGTTAGGGATAAAGGGTAGGGGGAGAGGGGTGGGAGGACTTAGGAGTGGAGGATGAGGGTTAAAGGGTGATGGGTGAGGAGTAAGGAATGAGGGATAACGTAAGAGGGATGAGGGTTAGGGTGAGGAAGGCGGGGTAAGGGGTTAGGGGTGAGAGGACTAAGGCGTGAGGGATGAGATGTAAAGGGTGAGAGATGATGGGTAAGGGGTAAGGGGTGGTGGCAAAGGGATGAATGATGTACGAAGGGATACAAATGAAAGTAAACAGCAACAAACTTCTTATTTTATGGTTGACTCTTATAAGGGAGGTTATGACTAGCAAAATTATTGTATCAGTCATAGAAAAGTCCAGAAAAGCAGGAAGGCTCACGGTGGGCGAGGGATGATGGGTACGTGGTGACGGATGGTGGGTAAGGGGTGAAGGATGATGGGAAAGGGGTGGGAGATAATGGGTAAGGGTGAGGAATTGTTGGTAAGGAATGTGGGATGGTGGGTAATGAGTGAGTGGTGAAGGGTAAGGTGTGAGAGATGATGTGTAAGGGGTAAGGGACGATTGTTAAGGGGTGAGTGATGAAGTAGTCGTGCAGATAATGTGAATGTAGGGGAAGACGTGAAAGAATAAATAATTCTGATATTAGGAATGAAAACGCCCATTGCTAGAAGAGAGAGAGAGAGAGAGAGAGAGGGGGGGGAGGGGGATTTTGACCTTGACCTTTGACCTGTATCGTTCACAGAGTTCCTTGAAACCAAGTTTCTTCGTCATTCCATTTTCTTCTTTCATGACATCAAGTTTGATGCAAACTGGATCAAAACTTTATAAAGTGATCTTGCCATTTGATCTTAACCTTTGACCTCTCCTTAAGCAGTAACTAGTTGTTCATCAAATCAAATCCTTTGATCCATGTCTTATCCTAAAATTTTCCTCAGATACTGACTTAAATGAGATAAGATTAAAGACACGTTTAATAGCGGCACAAACCCCTGCAATTATTATTTACGGGAAGAGAGTGGGGAGAGCAGAGGACCAGACTCCAGGAGTCTCACCCTTTATAAACTCTGGACTGGGTGAAGGTCTGCTGTTGTGTAAAATTTAGTGTGCCCGCTAAAAATTCTGGCGTTTTCCCCTCTGGAGGGAGTTCTCTCGTCCGGTGATCATCGGAGATTGCACTCTGCCTAAAATGTGGCCTTGATGAACGTCAGTACAAATGCACAGAATTTCTTTTTCTTGCTCATCGTTTTCAAACAGTGACCAAGACCACCGGGGGGGGGGCTCCTCCCCCTTAGGGTACGACCACACTGAACGCGATTTGCTGGGAGGGTAGCGGGTAGTGGGCTGCCTAGTGGGTAGAGGTAAGCGATGGTGTGGCCACATCAGAGGTGGGATAATTGAGCGGGAAGTCAGTCGTGACCAGTGCCTGCCATGCCCACTCGGTGTAATGTCACTGTCAAAACTCTCTAGAAAATTGTTTCTAGGTGAGACTGTGTCTTTGAAATTTGATGACCTGAATGTTGGCAGATCTTGCTGGATTCACGTGTTCAATAAGCAACGAGAAAGGCGTGGTGAATTCAACAATGTATACTACCAAGCTCGAATGTACGACGATAAGTTTTTTGAGTATCTATGGATGACTCAGGGAACATTTGATTGTTTGGTGAACAAACTGGAAGTGCGACTTACAAAAATGACAACCAACACCACTTAGTACTGAACAGAGACTGGTTATAACTCTGAGGTAAGGACTTTCAAGGAAAATTACAACCACACATATACATAACATACATCAAATTTATTACAAGTTAAACAAATCTTTAACCCCTTAACCGCGGGGCGTCACTTTCGTGACGCTCGGCCACAATGGATCATACCGCGGGGCGTCACTTTTGTGATTCTGTGTTATTTTGAATTATCCCGGGCTCTCAAGTGGTGGCTTGTATCATCTATCAGTACTGCAATGTCCAACACTAGTCAGCACTCCAAATCTCATCTGTACTCCCATCCATTGTTGACATTTTAGCGATTTTACCCCCTTCGTGACTCCCCTCTCTACTTGCCCTCCATTACCCTCTCCTCTCACCTCCCACGCCGCGTTGCACTATGGAAATTTCCCCCTGATTTTTCCACAGATTTCATCCATTGAAATAAGCCCTATGCCCTATATTTTTACCAAATAATATCTACCAAAAAAAAAAAACAGGTAAGTGATAGTGATATACTCCAGAAATTGGCTAATTATCACCTGACAAAACCTCACGTGCATTCATTCGCTACATTACCACGGTAATTTCCCCTTTGATTTATGCCTTGTAATCGATGTCTGTAATAAAAATATATATCAGAAAGGAAGGGAGAATCCTAACTGACATTTACATTCACCTGGAAATACCTATTTCTTTATTTATTGCCGAGATTTTCTACCTATAAAAAATTAGCCTGTAAGTTAGCAGCAGTCAGCCTAAAGTGTCATTGTCAACCCTTCCCTTCTCAAATAAGCCGTGGCATTTAGTTCCTTGTCCTCCATTGTAGAGAAAACATGTCGCACTCACGCCCCACCATTCCTGCTGCTTCTGCGCCCATTGCAAAGGGCCCCATGACCTCTATTCCAAAGAAAAGTGTTGAGGCAAGCAGGAAAGGCCTCAGTGACTCTGCAGTGGCACAAGAACTTGCAGAATTGTCCATGATAATGATGGACAGTGACTATGACGATTCGGGTGAATCGTGTGATGAGCCGGGTGAGGTTATCGCGCCAGAAACAGTGACAACAAGTGCTTCAACAAGTGAATCAGTGTCTAGCTCCAAGGGAAAGGAGCCTTTAGTGCAGGAAGAACAAGAATTTGGGAAGGGAGTGAAAAGGCGGCGTGTTAGCCCCAGAACAATGCCCCCACGTGACCCAGCCCGCCATGAGTCATGAGTGCATTCACCTCCCCGTTCCCCAAGCCCCACTTTACTCATCTCGTCATCATCGTCGGCTGAGTTATCTCCGGAGTCTTCGTCGTCGGAGTCACCACCAGCATCAACAGTGAAGGCAGGCCGTAGAGGTAGAGGTAGATCTAAGAGAGTGAAAAGTAGTGTAGCTAGTAGGGTAAGGGCTGCTAGTGCTAGGGTCAGTGAGAGTGACCTTGACAGAAATAAGCCTCCCTCACAGCCAACCTCCACCACCACCACCACCACCCGCCCTCCACCGCCACGACAGGGAATCCTGGACGCCTTCGCATGGACGGAAGGGTCAGATTTTGTCCCCGAAAATCTGGTTTTCGATGAGAGCTCCTCAGGAGTTCAGCCTGCCTTCACTATGGACGAAAATGCTGAGTGTGTCGACTACCTTTTGGCCTTCCTAGATGACGAAGTCATGCAGCACATATGTGATGAGACCAACAGGTACGAATCACAACGTGCTGCTAGTGGTACAGGTGCAGCCAAGATGCAACAGTGGTCCATGCTGGGAGTGCAGGAGCTGTATGTGTTCTTTGCCCTTATGCTTCTTATGCCACACTCCAAGAAGCATGAGTTGGAAGAATACTGGTCCATGGACCCCTTACTACCCTCACCCACCTTCAATAAGTACATGGCCAGAGATCGCTTCCGGAACATCATGGGAAACCTGCACTTTGCCGACAATGATGTACCTTCCCAAACCGACCCACTCTGGAAGATCCGGGAGATTCTGAGCAGAATGAAGGATAAGTTCATGTCATTCTTCCACCCATTTCAGAAGGTTGTCATTGATGAATCCTTGGTTTTGTTCAGAGGACGTCTTCGGTTTGTTCAGTACATTCCAAGCAAACGCCATCGCTTTCGAATTAAGTTCTTTGTACTGTGCGACTGTAAGACGGGGTACATCCTTGACTTCGTCATATATTCAGCCAGCACTGTCGATCTCGATAAAACTCACCCCCTTGGCTTCTCAGGCTGTGTAATGAAAGTGCTCCTAGAAAAGTATTTTGGTGGGAATCATGTGCTGTATACAGACAACTACTATACAGCACCGAAACTTGCCAAATACCTTTCTGAGCACGGCATTGGCTCCTGCGGCACTGTGAAAAGTAATCGTGCCAACTTCCCCAAATTCCCAGAGGCGGGAACCTCGCAGCGAGGAGACGTGCACCTACGCAAGTGTGAGAAGATGCTGGCAATACGGTGGCATGACAAGAGAGTCGTGCACATGCTCACCACCGTATATAAGGGGGAGATGAGAGACAGTGGGAAGGTCGACTGTAGGACAGGCGAACCTGATGCTGTGTTGGACTATAATATCAACATGCGGCTGGTGGACAAGTCCGACATGATGATTGGTGAGATCGACTGCCTCAGGAAGAATACTAGGTGGTACAGGAAAGTTTTTCTGCATCTCATAGAAATGACGATGCTGAACGCCTTCATCCTGTTCAAGATGAAGGTAAAGCCACCCAAGTCCTTCTCCCTGAGGTTGTTCGCCAGGACTTGTGTCCAGCAGCTGCTGGAAAGATATGGTAGGGTGCAAACAGCAACTCCAAGGCGCCATCCAGTTACACTTCCCGACCGACTTGAGCAGAGGGCGTATATGGATCGGCACAGACTTGAGCTAATGCCTGCCACAGAGAAAAGGAAGGCTGCGATTCGCAGGTGTCAGGTATGTGCGCATACCACACGCCGCACACCTGAGCATAAACGCACCTCTTGGCAGTGCGCTGAGTGCCAGGTTCCCCTCTGTGTTACCTGCTTCTTCGATTATCACAGCCAGAAGCAGTTCTAACAGTGCAAGTGTGGAAGCAGAATTATTTGGAAATAATGTGTAAATAATGTGTAAATAGCAGGTGAAAGCAATGGATGTTCAGTTCATATGATTGAACAGTGTATTATAGTTTTATCTTACTGAAAGTGACAGTGAATAACATAGTGTAAGTAAAATAGCAGGGTAAATATTGAAAATAGAATAGAAAATGTAAATAGTGATTTAAGTAATTAGTAATATAAGAATATGAGTACAAATAATTTATGTCATAACAGTGAGAGTGAATCCGTGGCTCTCTACGTATTTTACTGACTGAAAAATTGAATGACTTCAGTGACAATAAACTAATACGACTGAAGGAAACTTATGGAGAAAGACTCCAGATATATATAAGTGTGATATAGTAATAGAAATATAAAGTGTGAGGGGTTTTATGAATAATAAATGACAGAGTGCCTAGAGCGAACTAGCGCAAGTGCGACGATCAGACGCGCTCGTAATTTCCATTGCTTTCACAGTGTTTTTTTTTTTAGTATGGATCCCAAACTACTTGAAAATTGTAGAATAGTGTTTATAGTGTTTGCATCTGGCTGTGGTAATCATATTACGGGTTATCGGGAAGTGTAAAGTGGAGACTTAGTTACCCTACTTCAGAGGTCTCCACAAGTCCTACGGTAACAGACGAAGGCTCAACAATCATTCCAGGAGAAAGCTGAAGGTATGTGCCATAAGCATATGTAATTTTATTATTCTAGGACTAATAACTGATTTTTGGCAAATATTTTTTGAGAGTCTGTCGGAGCCCAAATAACCCCGCGGGACACGCAAGTCATTGGTAAACAAGCCCGCGGTGTAGGGGTTAAGGAAATGGTAAAAATTATATGTGTAAAAATTAGTGTAATGTTACAGTACTTGTTCAAGAGTAAAAGAATCAACTGGATGGCCCCTCAGTAATACTTGAAACAAAAAATCTAATTTCTTATTTGCACATGAGATAAAAATACCTTCAATGGTTCATTCGTTATTTTTCTTCTTTGCTGAACATAGTACACATTTCATAATATTTTGATATATACCTTTGATGTAACATGTAATAAATAATTGTATCAGTTTTAAGATAAATCACAACCACGTAGACATCATGTACATTTGACTTATTAAAGGAATTAAACAAACCTGTAAAGAAACGGTTAATACTTGTATAAAAGTTAGTGCAATGTAATAGTTATTGTTCATTTATAAGGAATCGACTGAATAACACCTCAAAAATACGTAAAAAATCTCATATGTCCATGATAAAAAGTAGCCGTAATGGATCATTTGTTAATTTTCCTCTCTGAAGAACATATTATGCGTTAAATATTATTTCTACATTCATAATTTACGTAAGTATGGAACATATGCGAAGCGGTTATAAGTTAAAAAAAAAATCTGTAACATCTGCTAAATAACTGTAAGGGCTCTTTACGTAATATAGTAACATATGCCAAGTAACTGTAACAGTTCACTGGTAACTGAACATATTAAAAGCACTGGAGGCTTGTGGTGCTGCATAATTGATTGGTTGCATGTGTACGTCGCTAGAATCTGATATTGGAGAAGGTTGACTTGAGTTATGGGTATAATTCTCCAACTGTTCAAGTTCCTGCAACAGCAGGTTCTGTATTTGGGCCCTAACTCGAAGCCTTTTTGTACCAGTCAATTTCTTTATATAGGGCAGCAAACTCTTGAAAAAAATGTAGATCTTCATCCTCAGTATCCTTCTGCTTCTTCTCCAGAATTTCTACTTTCCTTTTTTCTATAGCAATTAGTGCATCATTCTTTTTGTTAATGCATTCAAGGCTAGGTGGAAGTCGTTTAGTTCTTCGTCCAGCATTAGATTCTCGAGATGTTGATGGTCCATAAGAAATATTATAAGATGTGTCTGATGGAGACTGTGGCCGTGGAGAAGGTGACGCTAACTCAACATAATAACTTACGTCTGAAATCTGTGTTTCATTACCTAGGTCGACACTGACGTCTTCCTCATCATGTAGGCTACTGATGCAGTTTCATCCTGTGTTAAATTTGAACCTCTAAAGTCAGGGTTCATGATGTCTTTTAGAAAGAACATCTGACGAAAATAGGGTCATGTACTAGTTTTCACATCATGAACACCGGCACCAGATTTTTGTGTCCCCTGTTTTTTCAGCTCTTGTGTGTAGTAATCTCTAAAGTTTTTCCATTTGCCCTTGGCAGCTTTTTCTGAAAAAAAAAAGAAAGAAAAAAAAAAAAAAAAAAAAAAAATATATATATATATATATATATATATATATATATATATATATATATATATATATAAGCAGATTGTAATCCCCCAAAACAATGCCTTAATGCCGCTATTACGTCATGTATAATAATACGCGCTGATCATTATTGCTTTCTGCCAATTTTAGAGGTGAAATGCAACAACAATCTTGTTAAGAGTGAGACTACTTAAAATATACTCTGTGTATTCGCTTCTTACATTGGATTTATGATTATTTCCTTAGGTTTCTGGCTACTGGAGAATCTTTCCGATCACTGGCTATATGCTTCCGTGTTGGGAAAAACACTGTGGCTGCCACTGTCAAGGAAACATGCAAAGCTATTTGGGAGGAGGAATAATTACTGTACCCATCAAGAGAGGTATGGGTGGCATCAGCAGAAAGTTATCTACAAAAATGTAATTTCCCAAACTGCATTGGAAGCTTAGATGGAAAGCATTGTGAGATTAAGTGTCCTGTCAAGAGTGGTTCAAAATATTTCAATTTTAAGAAACATTTTTCAATATCTCTTCAAGCGGTGACTGACGCCGATGGTAAATTTCTCATTGTTAATGTTGGAGGGGTAGGTCGACAGAGTGACTCCGGTATTTTCAGATCATCATCTCTCTAGAAACTGTTAGAAAAGGGAGAACTTAACGTGCCATCTCCACATCCGCTTCCTGACACTAATATCACTGTTCCCTGTGTCATAGTAGCTGATGAAGGATACCCACTGTTACCTTATATCATGAAACCGTTTCCCCAAAGACAGCTTGACGACAGGAAGAGAATATTTAATTACCGTTTATCACGAGCCCGCAGAAGTGTTGAGTGTGGTTTTGGGATTTTTTGTAGCAAATGGCGAGTATTACTAAAGGTAATTAAAATAGATGTTAAAACAGCGACATCAGTTGTTAAGGCTGTCTGTGTTTTACACAACTACATTTCTGAGAAAGAGGGTACTGACGCACGTCATTTACGTGCCCCAATAGAACTAGTTCCAAGGACACTATAACCTCGAGGCTGTCAGTATCGTTTAAAAAATAACTCTATAAGAATTAGGGAAATCTTCTTGACTTATTTAAATGGAGCTGGCGCTCTCACCTGGCAAAATGACTATGCTCTAACAGAAAATATTTCGGCTACAGGCAATGGCTAACTATAATGTTAGACATAGCACATTTCATGTTTAGCCAGGGTCACTTGCATGGAGAATATTTGTTTTATATACTTGGATTGCATTACAGGTCTTTCTGTATTACTCACATGTTTAAGTCAGTGATAATCAGTAACAGGAAAATAAGAATAATTCCCATGGAGTCTAATTTCTACACACCATAATCCGGCATTGCATATTGTTTTTCTTTATTTTATACATGCTCTGTGCAGAATATCTGTAAGCTCAATAAATGTGTTCAAAGTTACTACAGCCTGTAATTCTGTTCCCCGTTTATGTCTAATGTAGGTCTATACTAGACACAGGCAGAGCTTTTTGCCAGATATGAAGTACTCATACTGCATAGCAGTATGGGTTGCATGCTTGGTATTCATAAAAAATTGCATTGTCGTCCATCATTAATCCATTTTATTCATTAGAGAAACGTGGCTGGCTGTACCAATGAACAAGTTAGTATTGCCTAATCATGCCATAATACACAATGAATCAACAGCTACATGCTCAACAATATTACTACGGTATAAAAGTGATTCACTGTATCCATTAGTGAAACGTGGCCCAACTAATAAGATATTAATAGCCTAATCATGCAAGACTAATTGATGAGTCAGCACAACTTATAACTTACATGTTATATTTAGCTGTTTACATAATTATTTCTTCCCAAAGTTTTTTTAGGACACCTACCTTCTCATGTAGGGGGTCCGTGGGGTCCCACAGTGCCCTCCTGTGAAAAACTGCACCGATTAACTCCTCACTACTCATTCCTGGATCTGGTGTAGGTCAAGAGTGTCTGGCGTCCCGCTAGTGACTAAGCGATTTTAACTGCCACGTTGATGCCCGTAACTGGGAGGGTGGCAGTTACGCTTGGCTGGAACCCGCTACCCGCTTGCGGTGTAGCCAGTCGCATTAGACAATATGTGTTCGTTCTTGCCTCTCACCCGCTATAGGCAGGCCGCTATCCGCTACCCTCCCAGCAAATCGCGTTCAGTGTGGCCATACACTTAGAGAGGGAGCCCTGGAGATCCCGCCATGTTTATAACATGGCATGAAAAAAGCTTTACCATGGTTCATAAATTCTTGTTTCCCTGTTACAGTAATAGCCACTAGACCACTGCTGGCTCTGTGAATGGTGATGGCTGGATCCTGCTGGATTAATCACTCACACACGTCCACTCCTTCGTTAGTAGTCAGACCCGTTCATTCTGATGTCTCTCTCATGCATATTGATGCCTCTTGCGAATTGGTTCCTTTCTCATCCTCATCTGTGTTGAACAGTGTCTAAGCTGTTCTTAGTGCTTTGGCCCGTCCCTAGTGGGGCCTCGAATGTCCTTATTGGTGTCCTTACCATAACGCTCACAACTCTGGTAATAACCACTGGACTTTGGCTCTGAGATGGTGAAGGCTTATCCCTACTAGATTAATCACCCACACACGTCCACTCCCTCCTTAATGGACAGGCCCGTCGTTATGGACTGTGATGATGTGGCTGGTGTGGGTGACTAATATCCTGACGAACAGGAGGAGGAAACCGAAGAAATGTTGGGAACAGTAGGAACTAACTGAGGAAAAGTGGCAAATGGGAGGAGGAAACAGAAGAAAAGCAGTGAACAGGTGGAGGATATTGGGAGAAAGTCGCGAACATGAGGAGAAGACGGAAGGAGGGTGGAGAACAGGAGGAGAGACCGGGGAATAAGTGGCGAAAGGGAGGAGGACACGAAGAATATGTGGTAAACTGGAGGTGGGAGGTGAGGAAAGGCTGAGGAAGCGGGAGGTTAGGTGACAAGTGACAGGAGGGTTTATATCACGTTTACTCTAACCCGACAAAGAACCCTGGCCTTTCTTGGGTTGGCTAATGTCCAGGCATATACAAATGGAAGGGTTGCCGGAGACTTATTCCTACTTCACAAAAAACTCTATAAATTTCATGCAACCAGGACAGCATTCAAGCTGTTAGTGGTCCAGTTCCGTCAAGTGAAAGGAGTGACTACAGTGCTATCATCAAAGTGAACATGTAAATAGAGATCGTTTATAACAATTTCACTACCACAGGGCTTTCAGGAGCTTTCAAAATTCATCTGTGGGTGGCAGGAACAATACATGAAGTTTGTTACTAACCCATTCACTACATGAGGACCTTCATAACATTAACTAGTTTTCAGTAACGTAGTAAGACTTAATTCTTTTGTTCTTCTTTGCGTCAGATGGTTAGCTTTTTCTTAGGAGTGGCCTCCCCTCGGCTAGTAAAAAGCTTCTCCAATATCCCACTCAGCACACGATGAGCCTAAACTGTTGTACTGTTGCTGCCGCCTAGCAAATAAATTCAGCTTTGGGAGGTACTTTGCCGTTTAAACACTAGAAACAGCATCCAGTATCTATTTCAGTACGTGATAAGGACACACACACACACACACACACACACACACACACACACACACACACACACACACACACACACACACACACACACACACACACACACACACAGATTTGTGGGAGGTTGCATTAGTCCAGGTATACACACTGTGTTAAAATGGACCATAAAGCTGTGAGAATGGTTCCGCTGGGTGCTGGGCAGAGTAATGTCCCTGTGGGGGTGATGCAGGGAGTGTGGTGGAGAGGTGGAAGAGGATGAGGTGGTGTGGTGGAGAAATGCTGGTGCTGGTAATGGTAGAAAACAGAAATAATGGAAGAAGTGGTGGAGTATTGTGTGGAAATCTTTGAAAGAATGCCTGAAGTGAAGCGAGGTGGTTTGTGAGGAGGAAGTAGATTGGTATTAAATTGTTGCTGTTGAACAACCCCAGTTTGTCTGTCAGAGCAAACCCATCAACCACCAGTAAGTAATCACCCTTGCCGGCCATTCTCTTGCGGCTGACAGTGCCTCGCCAGAGCGAGGCACAGGGAAAATTGTGGAGGTTTGGTTCCTTGGTGGATGCCGCTTTTGAGTCTCTCCACCCAGTGAATAGGGGCACCACAGTAGAGTCCACTTCATCCCGTGATCTGGTTATACGGTTACCACTCATTGTAGAGCCACCTGATGTGGAGGGATGGGTAATAAAAAATGCTGTAACAGGATAGAAAGGGAGCAATAGGAAGAGAGGAGGACAGACACATAAATACAATGATAAGGGTGAAAGAAGTAATAGGACGCACTACAAAAAGTGAGTTGATGATGGTCGCCACCACTTACAGCTAATGGTAACATGTAAATATATCAAGAGGCAGCGGAAGAGGGGGCATAGGAGGAGCGGTGGAGTCGTAGCAGAAAGAGTGGTAAAGGAGTAAAGAAAGAGTGGAAAGATGTAGGTGAGGAGAAGGAAGACGCGGAGGGATGTAAATGAGGCGATGGCACTGAAACAGAAGACAAGAGTATGATAGTGGATGAGATTTGGATAGACGGTGAATGAATGGTGTAGATCAGCTCAGGACACATCGGTACATAGTGGTGCAGCAGGTTCAGAAGTGTTACCTCAGAGATAATAATCGTGACTAAGAAGGTTCCCAAGCACCTCTTCTTTACCAGGATATTCCTACACATGGCATGATTATACCACCTTTAATGGCATTTACACCAACTTTATCACTAATGGGAAAGTTCTCGTATATATGACACGAGAGGATGATAGGCTTAATATATGCAATACATCACTAGAGAACCGTGCCAGTCAGCCTCCTAAGCCGACCAAACCACTGCCGTATTACTTAATATTTTTCTAATAGAACTGTAAAACAACCAGTTTTATGAGGCCAATACTGAACGCTTCAGCGAGACAGCGGTAGAAATGTGGTCCATTTCACCGAATACTTATTTCAGCATCTCGTAATTTTGTGTTTTACCTTTTCTGTTCTTGAATCCGGGTTAAATTGTTAGTCGTAAGATTAATGATGATGATGATGATGAACCACTTTACTGTACACAGCTCATGGCAAGACTGAGAAGCAGCTTTGGTATTCAACCTACTGAATCCAATGACAGTATTTTTTAGTTCATTCTGGCCGTCCTTTGACAGTGTTTTTTAGCTAAGGAGAGCATTTCGAATTCGATGGGATGTTACTGGCTGCTATACATTGGAGTATTCGAGGTCGTTACTGACCATAACTCCTAAATCCTTCTCGTCTTTTACTCCAGGCAAGGGACATGCGGTATTCAATGTTTTTGTCATCAGTGACATTGCCTAACATATATCAACAATTAAGTTCATCTGCCATTTTCATTCCAACTTCTAACTTATCCAGGTAGTTTTGTGTAGATCCACAGTATGCATTCGCAATTACTTTTGCCGCCAATCATCGTGGCATTTGCAAATTTCGCTACCTTAGAAATGACTCCAATTTCTAGTGAAAAGAACTGGTCCTAGATAGGACCTTTGATGAACTCTGCTTGTTACTTCTCGTCAGGCTGATGATTCGCAGTTTACTACTGCACCCTGCTTGCTATTCGATAACCAATCACCAATCCATGAACATTATTTGTTAGAGAGACCGTGGGCTTTTAATTATTCTAGGATCTTATCAAACGTTTTCTGGATGTCTAGGCTGATGACATGGGAAGGTATTTTTGCGTCCCAGTTATCGTATATGTCTGTAAGAATTTCAATTAAATTTGTGAGGTATGACCTATTGAAACGAAACCCGTGCTAACTATATGTTATAGGACTGTGGTTATTAAAGAACCTTTTTTTATTTTACACAGTACTGACGTTTATCTTACGGAGAGAGAGAGAGAGAGAGAGAGAGAGAGAGAGAGAGAGAGAGAGAGAGAGAGAGAGACGTATACAGTCTCCGATATGAATATTTCACGTCGCTGTGAAGCCAGGGCATAGTCTGATGCAAACGTCGGAGCATAATTCGTCCTATCGGAGGAAGAGACAACATTTGTTTCTTCAAAGCAGAAAACTTGAGCCAAAAAAAAAAAAAAAGTTATCGGGGATTACTGGAAGGAATAGGAAGGGTTCATGATTAAATATTATCCTGGTTACTGCGGTGACCCATTTTCAAACGGGAGAGGATAGAAGTGTTTATTTACTGCTTCACTACTTGTTTTATCCCCTAAGGCAAAAATATTTATGGTTGGGGGGGGCAAGATTAAAAATAGTTGGGCTGAAGCTATTATGCTAGTTATTCATCTGGATGTCGACTTCTGTATATACGGTGTTCCACAAACTATGTGAGAAATTTCATGGGTTTCCTTGGGCTAACTACAACCAAAATCTGCTGCATGATCAGCGATTCAAGCCGTAAGGGAGACACAGTACCTGACGACATTGTGAGTGAATAGTGACGCAATGCATTTTCGCAGAAAATATCAGTAACTGCATTTTACAGTAATGACACTTCTCACATGTACTATACCACAGTAAAATAATTTGGCCAAGTGAAGGTAAATTTAATTTTGATGGATTTTCATGAATGTTACAGAAATTAGGTCCCCTGAAGTGACTGGTTCAACTTTCAGCACACAAAGTAGTTTACTCTAACAGAAAATATCTGCACATATTTGGCAGCCATACAAACCGTGTATGTAAAGTTCCCATAGACGGCATCTGTATTCCCTCATATGACATACCATTTTCCTTCATATTTCATTCCAGTTTTGTTAAACTAAAGTTCCCTTTCAGCTTTCCTTAAGTGCCTGAAAGGTAATATTTTCTGATTCAAGGCAGAGTTGAAAACTTGGACACTGCAGTGATCTGGTTTAGGCTGCATAGATGGTGCATTTTTCCTCATCCTGTACAGCTTTTCTCTTCATTTTAAATTTTCATCAACAGGAGAAATTTCATGAGTATTTCATTCAAATAGTGGGTCTGTTTACGTTCTTATAATAACTAAAAAGAGAGCCATATATTGGCCACGAAGAAGTAGGAGATTTGTGGCTTCTACTTACCAGCTTTTCCCACGTTTTATTTTATTTTCATCCTCTTGGAAGAGAAAGAAACTCGCTTCAAAGCTTCTAACTGGTTATTATCGCCTGTAGCATATCCGTGAACAATTTAAAATGTGTAGTAACTCCATTTACTTTGTTGTTATCGGACAAACGGCGTTGTCTACTGTATTTGTTTAGAACCAGCGCATTAATGCCATTGTAACGTAATGTCACTCATCGAATCCCTATTGTGGTTCTTTTAAAGAAATTCTCGAAATATTGATATAATATCAATATTTCTTGATTTTTTTTTTTTTTCGCATGCAAGTGAATTCAGAATTTTAATATGAAAATGTCTACCGACACAAAAATCTGTTCTGTAGATTAGGTCTCTTCTTGACACAAAATCTGACAGTCTGAAAATACCAACAGAATCTGCAGATCTACAGATAAATCTGTTGACGCGGCAACACCGGCGTGAACTGCTCTGTAGAAGGATGTGAAATAATTGATCTCATATTTTGACGCAGAATATTTTTTACTCTGATTTTTGTCAGTTCAGTCTCAACTGATGTTCCACAAGGCCCACTGCCATGTAACTGATAAACCCGTTACTATAATCAAACTGGTTCTGAATAAGATATCTCTAGGTGAAGATTTGTCTGGCAACGGGAGACTACTGCTGCTACTACTTCTAGTACTACTACTACTGCTGTTGCTGCTGCTAACATTTTTATAACGACTTGCTACTGCTATTATTGCCGTTCTCTTTCTCTCTCTCTCTCTCTCTCTCTCTCTCTCTCTCTCTCTCTCTTTCAAGACTTCAACAAAGCAAAACAAATCGTGGAGAAAAAAAAGCTCAGCGAGAGTAGGTGGGTGAATTATGAAATGAGTCATACAAAAGTGGGTGAGAAAAAGCGGTGGAAGAAGGAGGGCAAACTTTAATGAATGAGATGAAAAAAGTAGCAGAGAAATGGTTAGGGAAGTGGGTAGAAATTACAAAAATAAACGATAAAAATACGTAAGTCTAGTTCACAGTGAGGTCTATGGCCGGCATGTGCATCAAAGGATCTGACTGAATACACACACATGGGGCTGTAGTATGTTAGATGTGGAGAGAAAAAAGGAATCCCCCTCCTTTTAATTCTCTCTCTCTCTCTCTGTTTCCTTTAATGGGGAGAAATTTAGCCGTCTCGTTCTAATTAGTTTTTCTCATGTCTGGTAAAACAGACGTTTATAAAATGCATGCAGGCGATAATCAAGCAGCGTCAGCGCCAGTGAACCCTTGTGGAAAGTACGCGTGTTGGAAATAATGAATGGGTAATTCTATTATACGTGGATGTCCTTCCACGGTATAATGGTAGTTAGTATAAGCAGGCCATTGAAGAAGAGTCATTAGTCACGCTTATCATGAATATCAGGAAGGTATCACCGAAATTTACCGCCTAAAAGCGAGGTTAAGTCCTGTAATTAATCTGCTGCGTGACATTATCGTGAGGGAAACGATGCTGGACTGATCGTCCCAGGTTCCGCATTAATTTTTTTTCTATCATTATTTCCTTTCCTTTCCTTATCCCTTACAACATAATGACGTCTTAAACGTTTACTTTTCCTGTTCCCTCTCTCTCTCTCTCTCTCTCTCTCTCTCTCTCTCTCTCTCTCCATTAACTTCACATTCATTCATATTCACCCGGGCCGCAGTTCATTCCGGAGGGGGTGTATGTGAACGTCGGCGTTTATTTATTTGTGAGTCTGTGCATCGATTAACTCTTGAACCAATGAACGAATCATCTTAAAACTTTGCACAGGTGTTGGGTATGTGGAACTGAGGAGGTGGTGCGATTTTGGTGGATATCCACCAGGGGTAAGGGTGGGGGTGGGAATCCACCAGGGGTAAGGGTGGGAGTGGGAATCCACCAGGGGTAAGGGTGGGAGTGGCAATCCACCAGGGGTAAGGGTGGGAGTGGGAATCCACCGGGGGTAAGGGTGGGAGTGGCAATCCACCAGGGGTAAGGGTGGGAGTGGCAATCCACCAGGGGTAAGGGTGGGAGTGGCAATCCACCAGGGGTAAGGGTGGGAGTGGCAATCCACCAGGGGTAAGGGTGGGAGTGGCAATCCACCAGGGGTAAGGGTGGCAGTGGGAATCCACCAGGGGTAAGGGTGGGAGTGGGAATCCACCAGGGGTAAGGGTGGGAGTGGGAATCCACCGGGGGTAAGGGTGGGAGTGGGAATCCACCAGGGGTTAGGATGGGAGTGGGAATCCACCAGGGGTTAGGATGGGAGTGGGAATCCACCAGGGGTAAGGGTGGGAATGGGAATCCACCAGGGGTTAGGGTGGGAGAGGAGGGGCCACAATTTGGGGTGCGGGCTGGGTGTTGTGACCTCGGGTCACTTTGCTCCAGTAACTTTCGTTTCACTTATCTTTCTCTGCTTTGGTAAATGTCTTCAGTACAATGACTTCCGCATATCATGTCTTGTCATTTGCAACAATATATTCATCTAAAAAAAGCATGGAAAGATGAAAGACAACTTTTGATTACCTCATAACTTCCTAGTATCCTGCATATATTGAATGAAATCATCTGCAGATAGCAAGAATGAAACAGTTAATCTGCTGGGTGACATTATCTTGGTGGACATAACGCAGTGCCAATGAACGTCATGGGCTTCATTCGTCTTCCTGGCGTTTCTCCCTTCTTCATACTTTTCCTTCTCGCCTTTATTATCCTACTAAACATCTTCGGTGCCATGACATCATATACTTTCTTCGCTGTTGTACTTTTTTCTCCATTCATAAGCTACTTTTATTCTTCCTTTCGTCAGACTATTCCGTGCAGTTTTACAGAATCAGATGCTGTGTTTAAATGAATGGGATTTAGTCTTCTCTCTCCCTCTCTCTCTCTCTCTCTCTCTCTCTCCTACTGTTCCTGCTTCTGCTAGACATTTTTGTTCAACATGGGGGAAGCCTCTTGACGGGGTTCATTAAGACTGTATCTGACGCCTTCAGTTCAGTAGTATCTCCATATCACGATTAGTCGCCAGGAGATACAAAACTCAAGCTGGAAGAGTTACTGTAAAGAACCAGAAGCTGCAACCCCATCCAGTCAATCAGCAGCAGACACCATAACACCAGGACAGACTGTAATGAACTAACAGCACCGCCTCATAAACACCCACACACTTGTTATACTACAACCCGCATGGCATAAATGCTTTAGCACCTCAAATACCAGGACATCCTTATTATTTTCCTGCTGCCATAAATGATTTATTCAGCTTAAGTAGGGTTTTCCAGCTGAAGGGTTAGGCACGACAATAATTAACCCCTTGTACCACTGGAGATCCAACGTTGCTTGGATGCACCATGATTAAGACAAAGAATGTGTTCTTTACCATGTCATAAAATTAATCACCAGGTAAACTTTAACACAGTGGTTGCGCTGAACGCTACATGCAGACAAAATCAGTGGAGAGAGTATTTCCCTCAGTCAGCCAGTGTGATGACCTCTCGTATCGAAGAGCTTATTACTGTATATGTAACCTCCATCAACACCTTCAGTTTATTGTACTATGTATTATTCTTGCTACAACACACTCATCAACACCTTGTTGAAATATCTATTTAAAGCAGTTTTATCATTACTAACGCGATTTACCAAGAGAATTTATTCTCTTTGCCCTTTGTCTCCTATGCGATATATTTTATTTTTATTAATGCCGCCTCCATTTTGATTTTATTCAGATCAGGTGAGATTTTTACGAACTGTACTCTTACCACGTTAACTTGACGCAGATCTTCGATCTTTCCCAGCTTACTTGATATAGTTCAGAGTGAGAAAATAGACAATGCTACAGCTCTGCACCCTTCCACAGCCTTCCTTCATGTCTAGCACCCTATTGTTCATCTCTTGATAAACCGTAGCATTCAGGATGGACAGATGGCAATTTTAGGCCAAGTTAGAGTACAAATAGCAAAGACGGTTTGATAGAGCTTCCATTAACCATTCACTACATAAGGAATCTAACTCCACAGTCACTCAGATGACTATATTTCATTCTTGCTCCCCACAGACGATTCCATTCAGTTTAGAAATATATTCTGGTAGCGAAGGAGGTAATGAGGGCGAAGCACTTTATCCTGCATAGAATCAAATCATTCGTTTCAAGCAAAGCGATGTGCGATCCAGTAACAGCTCCCATTTGAGCACTGGAGCTTGTGAAGAAACAAAATTGGGAATAAATTTGAGATTATTTATAGATTTACAAGGCACGGCAAATTTAACTGTCGTTGCTCAACCGATGGCTGGTCACAATTAGTGTTTCAATAATGAAAGCCATTTTCCGCCGTGATGTTCTTTACTAAAATCATCATCAATAAGAAGTAACGGCATATAATTTCTGCAAAAGCAATACCAGACAAAATCTCTATGTAGGCCTATTTCAAGCAGAGGCAAAGGCGAGAGTAGCCCTAGTGTACTACTGGTCCAATAAAGTAGCTGTACTGTAGGCCTATAGTGGCGGCGAGTGACTCTGAGGTTATTATTATTGTGCCATGGCAACCTACCTCTCAACAGTGCGTCCGATTTCGTGTATAAGATGAGACGCATGTGATTCGTGTATAATATGTGCGTGTATAATAATATTCGTGTATTATATATTCGTGAATAATGATTCGTGTATAATATAATACGAAATCGGAAGCACTTTTGAATGGTATGTTGCCAGGGAACGATAATGACAACGTCAGTGTCGTGCACCGCGACTATGGTGACATATTCTGATCCAAGCAGGAGTGGCAGTAGCGGCACTACTTTCAGCAGGTGCCGTAGTACGTTCAACACTGCTTATATGTTGTGCAAGCTGCAAACGCACGTGCACACACACACACACACACACACACACAAACAAACAAACCTCTCTCTCTCTCTCTGTATATATATATATATATATATATATATATATATATATATATAGATATATAAATATAGATAGATAGATAGATAGATAAAGTATATAGATAGATAGATAGATATAGATATAGATAGATAGATAGATAGATACTGTATATAGATAGATAGATAGATAGATAGATAGATATAGATATAGAGAGAGACACACACACACACACACACACACACACGAGAGTAAGTCAGTAATAATGTGTACTATTCGTATAACTGTTCATTAGAACAACAGTAGGGAACTTACAGGTACATCATTTTTCAACAGAGCCCCCTACTTTCCAATGCACTTCGTCCAGTGTTGCACGAGTTTGGATATGCCTAAAAAAAAAATGTTTTTGGCTGGGCTCTCAGCCATGTATGCACGCGCGCTCATATAGTCCGATCTAAGGACAAAGCCTTTGACCTTAACACACGCACACACTCATCCTCTTGCTCAAGGGGACAGTACCCACCCGCTTTTGAAACTTTTCGAATCCCGAGCAAGGCGCGAACCCCAGTCTTAGCAGATGCTAAGCGAGAGCGTTACCACTGAGCCTGCAAGCGGTGTGTGTGTGTGTGTGTGTGTGTGTGTGTGTGTGTGTGTGTGTGTGTGTGTGAGGCGCTACTATGTGTATGAGTCAATTTACTAGTCTTGTTTCCACACACAAATAACCCAATTAACCATCATTCTGCTATGTTAGTAAATTTTAATGACACGCTCTGATGTCTGCACTTACAACCACATTATGAAGCTTCACGGCGTCCACATATTATCGGTAATATATATCATTTCCACGCAATGATGCAACAGTAACGGTCTCCTAGTCGGGCATTAACAATCACATTATGAAGCTTCACGGCGTCCACATATTATCGGTAATACATATCATTTCCACGCAACGATGCAACAGTAACGGTCTCTTAGTCGGGGCACCTCTAGCACTGTATTGCAGCTAATCCCGGATAATTTAATTCTCTCGAAGGAAGGTACAAGGGACAAAGAGTAACTGTTCACAGATACTGTTTTATCTTCCACAGCCCTTGCACGATGGTGCCGTGTTTTTTGCTCGTTCTCGCTGCATCCTAAACATTTCATTTATTCTTCCTTTTGAGGATGTTATTCTACACAGGAGCGTTTCCTCGTGGTGAAAGGGGTAATTGCTCTTTGGACACAGCCGTACCACACGAACCAGTGGGTGGGAAGACAGGCAGAGGGAAGCGTGTAAAAGTGGACAGATGAAAAGCAACACATTAGAAAGATCGAAGCAGCAGTGAAAAACGAAGGAAAGGAAAGCGAAAACAAATTATAAAAGAAGGAAGAGTTATAGTATGTAATTAAAGTATGAAGCTTTGCTTTATGTACCCAACTGGGACAGGTCTTGCTTCCTTTACAACGATAGTCCAACACTCCGTCACTTAACAGTCATCTCCCCTACATTTTTTTTTCTCCCGAGAAGAAATGAAATGAAATGAATAAGATGGTGTATTATTATTCAAACTTCTCCATTCAGCAAGGCATACTTGTCTTTAGCATTCTTTGACAGTATCTTGTGCTTCGAATATTTACCGCAGTTTCTTTATCTGTTGGGTGTATGAACAACAGTCACGAATTTCTTCAGCATGTTAAGTCACACCGGTGCGCTGTGCATGTGCAGAATTACAGGTTGCTGGGGCAGACAAGGTTTGGTTTGGTTATGGTGTGTGGTGGTGGTGTTGAGTTACAGGTTACTGAGGCAGGCAAGGTTTGGTTTGGTTATGGTGTGTGGTGGTGGTGTTGAGTTACAGGTTACTGAGGCAGGCAAGGTTTGGTTTGGTTATGGTATGTGGTGGTGGTGTTGAGTTACAGGTTACTGAGGCAGGCAAGGTTTGGTTTGGTTATGATGTGTGGTGATGGTGTTGAGTTACAGGTTACTGAGGCAGGCAAGGTTTGGTTTGGTTATGGTGTGTGGTGGTGGTGTTGAGTTACAGGTTACTGAGGCAGGCAAGGTTTGGTTTGGTTATGGTGTGTGGTGGTGGTGTTGAGTTACAGGTTACTGAGGCAGGCAAGGTTTGGTTTGGTTATGGTGAGTGGTGGTGGTGTTGAGTTACAGGTTACTGAGGCAGGCAAGGTTTGGTTTGGTTATGGTGTGTGGTGGTGGTGTTGAGTTACAGGTTACTGAGGCAGGCAAGGTTTGGTTTGGTTATGAAATGTGGTGATGGTGTTGAGTTACAGGTTACTGAGGCAGGCAAGGTTTGGTTTGGTTATGGTGTGTGGTGATGGTGTTGAGTTACAGGTTACTGAGGCAGGCAAGGTTTGGTTTGGTTATGGTGTGTGGTGGTGGTGTTGAGTTACAGGTTACTGAGGCGGGCAAGGTTTGGTTTGGTTATGGTGTGTGGTGGTGGTGTTGAGTTACAGGTTACTGAGGCAGGCAAGTTTGGTTTGGTTATGGTGTGTGGTGGTTGTCACGGGGTTTTTATAATATCACGGTAATTTTGATATAAATGGTTAAATATTATTTAATTTGATAATAATATTCAATAATATTGAAGAGCAAAGACAATGATTGTCTTGCTACATCAAGCAACGATTACTTTACGCTGACTTGCTAAGATTCTCAAGAACGAGAATTTATAAACTTTCTCAACAGTACACAGCAGAGACTAATTACTCACAATTGCTGAATTACTGTACTGTTAGCCTCTGGAGAAAGTTACATCACCCCTGACAATAAATAACTAATACTAATAATAATAACATCAGGTTCTTGCTGATGCATTAACTCCTGGCACAACGGATTTTAAGTTAATACAAGACTGGTCTAAGTACCAGTTATGAGAGCAAACGTTTATGCAAGCTAGGAGCTATATGGAAAATAAGCTTAATTATGGAAAAATGAAACAAGATTTTACTTTACATTGAAGCTCAAGAAATAGAACTGTTAAATTTATTAATCCCAAAAAATAAATTTAACGTTACATTTCAAATCAATGAGACGCACTCACTCACTCTCACACGAGCTAAATACTTACGTCTAAAAAAAAAAACACCTTAATTAAACTCTTATAACTAGAGAATACACAAAAGAAATACTATAATCGATGAATGCTGCGTATCACCAGATGGGTGGGAAGACTGGACTAACTGTGAAGTGGAGTTTGGGTACTAGCTGACCTCTCACACTGCGGCACAAGACCTTCCTCCGCCACAACAAACACAAGACTGAGTAAGTCGTGGGAAAGCGGAGCACTCGGCCGCATTTTTTAACGGTCGAATGAGCAAGTAGAGGCGAACAATAAAAAAACAATAGTATCGCTCAGTACAGCACTTAGTGACGTGCATTAAATCGGTCACTCTTTGAAAACGGTGACGAATTATTTGAAAAGTATACTCCGATAATGGAGGGAGAAACGGTTAGCTGAGCGATACACAGTGAGTTTTCCACTAATAGTTCGTGGTTTCTCACAAAAGGGAAATGTCGCGAATTGATTCGTGACATTACGCCCCTTGAAAATTAAATCTTTCTTCCTTCAGAAGAAAGATTTCAATATACATACATATACATCCTAACTCATTCGCACAAGATTCACACTGTGGTGTGTGTGCTATCCTGCTACAGGAGTATGTCGCAGTCGCCAGTGAGCGAAAAAACCTCGTATTTACGTTAATAGAAACAAGCTTGAGGGAAAAACTCCGTGACGACTGTGAAAATCCTGTACTCAGGTCAAACTGAGCGAAAGTTCGCTACATTTACATTAACAACTAATTGTTATGTGGCGTAGTGTGTGTAATACACGGTGTAGGTGTGACAGTTGTAGTGTAACTGTACCTACGTGTAAAATGACACAGTAATACAAATTTATAGTAAAATAATGATGACGAGGCAGAAGAGAAGGGGCGGCAGCATGCAACAGGAACGGCCAGCTGATCTGTACGGCAATGCTGCACCCACCAGCTACAACTGCAAAAGGAATTAAGGTGGAGCATCAAAACTGTTATTTCTGTCTCTCTCTCTCTCTCTGCCTAGCAATCAGTACTTGTCATTATTAACCAGGAAACGTAATTCTTGAATTCACAAATTGCTTAGAACCCTTATAGCTTACTGGTTAACGCTTTCATTATTAACCAGGAAAGGTGCCAGTTCTTGAATTCACAAATTGCTTAGAACGGGCAGTTTACTGGTTAACCTAACATTATTAACCAGGAAACGTGCCAGTTCTTGAATTCACAAATTGCTTAGAACGGGCAGTTTACTGGTTAACCTAACTCTACACTTACGAGTAATACAGGAAGCTGAAAATCGCTACGCAATCTCGGGCAGGTCACGTTTTAACACCCACCGTGGGTGTGAACACTCATGTGGGTAATGTGCATTCTCCGGGAATCCTCAGAGAGGCCCACAGCTCGAGACATTCCACAAGGTAATTCATACACAGCCTCGGACTGTCTCTGCAAGGTTCTCAAACTTCCCCCTTAACTTATGGTATACATGTATGTACAAGCCCTGGATATACTGTGTCCTGTAGGGCCAACGAGTGAGACGTCTGGTCTACACTTTTAACTGGGAACCAGGCTGGTCCTTGGATTACTCAAATCGCTTAGGATGCCTATCTTACGGAACCCAGCATGCAACAATTGCCAGTTAGTAAGCAGCTAGTAGGTGAGACATCAGGTCTGCACCTACGTTATCACTACCCTGTCTCTCAACTGACTCAGAGATTACAGGTGTAGTTACAAATGGCACAGGAAGGGCATGTCCCTGATTAGTGGTGATACTTTGGCACACACTGCAAGAACGGACAAAACTATCTATGTCTCGTCCCATCCCTGGCCAGAAAAAGTCAGCTCGGATACGGCCCTGGGTCTTCCTTTTGCCCATGTGACCTCCTGAGGCTGAACAATGACCCCATTGTAACACTGCTAGGCGGTACTTGGCGGGAACGACAAACTGCAATCGAACCTCGCCCTCGGGTGTTCGTGACTCACGGTAGAGCCGTCCTTGTCTGCGAAGGAACTTGGCTCGACCTCCCCGTGAATACTTAATCACTCGACCCTTTTGTTTGTTCCGCACGGTAGCAAGTGTCGGGTCAGAATGTTGTTCTTGCACAACAAGTTGACTGCACATCAGATCTTGCGGCGATTCAATGATCACTGGGGTGACACAATCTGGAGCCTCAACCATGGCTCGTGTTACCACAGCAGCCGAAGTCTGAGTAGCGCCATCGGAGCAACTATCCTTGACTCCATTAATATTGCCTACTATTAAGTCAAATAGAGGCTCTGGCATGACAACTGCAAGTGTCATACCAGTATAAAATGGAGATGCCACCTGGATACATGCCTCAGGGAACAATCTCACTGATCCATCAATAAGGCTTGCATGGATCTGTCGACCTGTATACTGCTCAGGCCGAACTAAACTCTGCTTAACAGAGCAACCTGAGGAACCATTGTCTCTCAGGACCTTCACAGGAATGCCTCCCACAAACCCTGGCTGTACAAGGAAGGTACTGTCACCTGTGGGAGGGCCTGTGGAGGAAGCAGCTAGCCACTCATGAGGCTGCTGAATTGATGTGGCAAACATTGTGCCTTGTGAGTTATAAGATGGAACATTGGCCATCTGTGGAGGGGGGTTCACTGTCACTGTGGGACTAGTGAACTGTGGGGAAGTACCCACACTGGTAGGGACGTGACCACCAGGCTGCTGCTGAGGAATGAAGGCTGCATTCGCTTCTTGCCTCTTTTGAGCTGGTGGTGTAAAAGTTTGTCCCGACGGTCGGTTGCGTGGCTGATACTGCTGCTGGTTAGGGTACTTGTTGTACCTCTTCCACTCAGGTTTCTGAGTGTTTTGCCCCTGGTCCTTCCACTGCGGTTTTGGACCTTGGCCATTATTCTGAGAATGGCCTTGGTGCTGGGATTCAGTCTGAGACGGCTTCCCAGACTTGGCAGTATCTTTCCTGCTCCAGGTATTTTGCTTACGAGCTTGATACCCGTATGCAGTAAAGAATGCGTCAGCCTTCTCTACCATTTGGCTGGCATCTTTCACCTGGCAGATCTTAAGCTGTGCTATGAGCTCAGCAGGCCACGACCTCTCTAGCTGTGTACGCAGCATAAGGTCAATTATCCCCTCACGCGTGGAAGGAGTTTCATCTTTCTCCATCCACTCATTTAAGTAAGCTGTGAGACGATCGAGGAACTGAACAGCTGTCTCCTTGTCTTGGAGACGAGCTCGCATGAACTGAGCTTTGGCGTCGTCTACTGTGAGACCATACGCCTTAATGAGTGCAGCTTTCATCACTTCATACGTGAGATTGTCTCCACGAATTCTGTGGAGAATATCGAGGGCAGGGCCCTCAAACAGGCTAAGAAACTGAAGCCGCTTAGCTGCATCATCGAGCTGGTAAAGCTGAGCCATGTCTTCAAATCGAGCTATGTATGGCTCGATTCGCTCGCCATCTTTGTATGAGGGAAGCTTGATGTGTGGGGTCGCCATAACATGTGCAGGGAGAGCGCTCGTGGAGCTTGAACCAACTGCACCAGATGTGTCTGAAGCCAAGGAATCTCGCTTGAGCTTCAGCACTTCAAGTTCATGTTCTCGTTCTTTGTCTCGTTGTTCACGCTCGTATTCGCGCTGTTCTCGCTCGTGTTCGCGCTGTTCTCGCTCTTTTTCTAACTCGAGCTCGCGTTGTTTCTGCTCGTGTTCGCGCTCCTTTTCGCGTTCCTCACGCTGTTCTCGCTCGTATTCGCGCTGAATCCTACGCTCTTCACGAGCATCTTTCTCACGTTCTTGCTCGTAATTGAACCGTGAGAGAACGTAACTCTGTATTTTCTCTGGGTCTGTGAGACCCATATCTTTGGCTTCCTGTACAAATACGGTGGTAGCCATGTCGCTAACTCAATCTAAATAACTAGCGACTCAGTACTGATTGCTGCTTCGCAAACGAATGCTAATAACCACAAGTAAAGAGTACAGACACAAGCTAGTGGTGACCAGTCTTATCCAGTTAACTGGCAAAGAATAAATCAAAAGTGTAAATGACTGGGAAGACTCAATAATAAACACAATGGGTACGGCGACTTCCCAGAAGCGAATAAAATCGTCTGGCGTTACCAAAATAAACTAGAGTTAAGTACTCTATGGATTGATAAAGCAAAATTCACTTGCTAAATTAACGGTAAACACCAGTAAGCTTGTGCCTATAAACTTTAATGATAAATACCTAAATATGAATGAGTGAGCACTATCTCGTGAATAGCTTTAGAGCTAGGAGTTAATATCCTGGAATGAGGTCGCCAATTGTCACGGGTTTTTTATAATATCACGGTAATTTTGATATAAATGGTTAAATATTATTTAATTTGATAATAATATTCAATAATATTGAAGAGCAAAGACAATGATTGTCTTGCTACATCAAGCAACGATTACTTTACGCTGACTTGCTAAGATTCTCAAGAACGAGAATTTATAAACTTTCTCAACAGTACACAGCAGAGACTAATTACTCACAATTGCTGAATTACTGTACTGTTAGCCTCTGGAGAAAGTTACATCACCCCTGACAATAAATAACTAATACTAATAATAATAACATCAGGTTCTTGCTGATGCATTAACTCCTGGCACAACGGATTTTAAGTTAATACAAGACTGGTCTAAGTACCAGTTATGAGAGCAAACGTTTATGCAAGCTAGGAGCTATATGGAAAATAAGCTTAATTATGGAAAAATGAAACAAGATTTTACTTTACATTGAAGCTCAAGAAATAGAACTGTTAAATTTATTAATCCCAAAAAAATAAATTTAACGTTACATTTCAAATCAATGAGACGCACTCACTCACTCTCACACGAGCTAAATACTTACGTCTAAAAAAAACACCTTAATTAAACTCTTATAACTAGAGAATACACAAAAGAAATACTATAATCGATGAATGCTGCGTATCACCAGATGGGTGGGAAGACTGGACTAACTGTGAAGTGGAGTTTGGGTACTAGCTGACCTCTCACACTGCGGCACAAGACCTTCCTCCGCCACAACAAACACAAGACTGAGTAAGTCGTGGGAAAGCGGAGCACTCGGCCGCATTTTTTAACGGTCGAATGAGCAAGTAGAGGCGAACAATAAAAAAACAATAGTATCGCTCAGTACAGCACTTAGTGACGTGCATTAAATCGGTCACTCTTTGAAAACGGTGACGAATTATTTGAAAAGTATACTCCGATAATGGAGGGAGAAACGGTTAGCTGAGCGATACACAGTGAGTTTTCCACTAATAGTTCGTGGTTTCTCACAAAAGGGAAATGTCGCGAATTGATTCGTGACAGTGGTGGTGTTGAGTTACAGGTTACTGAGGCAGGCAAGGTTTGGTTTGGTTATGGTGTGTGGTGGTGGTGTTGAGTTACAGGTTACTGAGGCAGGCAAGGTTTGGTTTGGTTATGGTGTGTGGTGGTGGTGTTGAGTTACAGGTTACTGAGGCAGGCAAGGTTTGGTTTGGTTATGGTGTGTGGTGGTGGTGTTGAGTTACAGGTTACTGAGGCAGGCAAGGTTTGGTTTGGTTATGGTGTGTGGTGGTGGTGTTGAGTTACAGGTTACTGAGGCAGGCAAGGTTTGGTTTGGTTATGGTGTGTGGTGGTGGTGTTGAGTTACAGGTTACTGAGGCAGGCAAGGTTTGGTTTGGTTATGGTGTGTGGTGGTGGTGTTGAGTTACAGGTTACTGAGGCAGGCAAGGTTTGGTTTGGTTATGGTGTGTGGTGGTGGTGTTGAGTTACAGGTTACTGAGGCAGGCAAGGTTTGGTTTGGTTATGGTGTGTGGTGGTGGTGTTGAGTTACAGGTTACTGAGGCAGGCAAGGTTTGGTTTGGTTATGGTGTGTGGTGGTGGTGTTGAGTTACAGGTTACTGAGGCAGGCAAGGTTTGGTTTGGTTATGGTGTGTGGTGGTGGTGTTGAGTTACAGGTTACTGAGGCAGGCAAGGTTTGGTTTGGTTATGGTGTGTGGTGGTGGTGTTGAGTTACAGGTTACTGAGGCAGGCAAGGTTTGGTTTGGTTATGGTGTGTGGTGGTGGTGTTGAGTTACAGGTTACTGAGGCAGGCAAGGTTTGGTTTGGTTATGGTGTGTGGTGGTGGTGTTGAGTTACAGGTTACTGAGGCAGGCAAGGTTTGGTTTGGTTATGGTGTGTGGTGGTGGTGTTGAGTTACAGGTTACTGAGGCAGGCAAGGTTTGGTTTGGTTATGGTGTGTGGTGGTGGTGTTGAGTTACAGGTTACTGAGGCAGGCAAGGTTTGGTTTGGTTATGGTGTGTGGTGGTGGTGTTGAGTTACAGGTTACTGAGGCAGGCAAGGTTTGGTTTGGTTATGGTGTGTGGTGGTGGTGTTGAGTTACAGGTTACTGAGGCAGGCAAGGTTTGGTTTGGTTATGGTGTGTGGTGGTGGTGTTGAGTTACAGGTTACTGAGGCAGGCAAGGTTTGGTTTGGTTATGGTGTGTGGTGGTGGTGTTGAGTTACAGGTTACTGAGGCAGGCAAGGTTTGGTTTGGTTATGGTGTGTGGTGGTGGTGTTGAGTT
This sequence comes from Coenobita brevimanus, assembly GCF_032717465.1. NCBI lineage: Eukaryota > Metazoa > Arthropoda > Malacostraca > Decapoda > Coenobitidae > Coenobita > Coenobita brevimanus. The sequence continues at coordinate 5,355,710 of NC_137062.1, read as the reverse complement.
ACAGGTTACTGAGGCAGGCAAGGTTTGGTTTGGTTATGGTGTGTGGTGGTGGTGTTGAGTTACAGGTTACTGAGGCAGGCAAGGTTTGGTTTGGTTATGGTGTGTGGTGGTGGTGTTGAGTTACAGGTTACTGAGGCAGGCAAGGTTTGGTTTGGTTATGGTGTGTGGTGGTGGTGTTGAGTTACAGGTTACTGAGGCAGGCAAGGTTTGGTTTGGTTATGGTGTGTGGTGATGGTGTTGAGTTACAGGTTACTGAGGCAGGCAAGGTTTGGTTTGGTTATGGTGTGTGGTGGTGGTGTTGAGTTACAGGTTACTGAGGCAGGCAAGGTTTGGTTTGGTTATGGTGTGTGGTGGTGGTGTTGAGTTACAGGTTACTGAGGCAGGCAAGGTTTGGTTTGGTTATGGTGTGTGGTGGTGGTGTTGAGTTACAGGTTACTGAGGCAGGCAAGGTTTGGTTTGGTTATGGTGTGTGGTGATGGTGTTGAGTTACAGGTTACTGAGGCAGGCAAGGTTTGGTTTGGTTATGGTGTGTGGTGGTGGTGTTGAGTTACAGGTTACTGAGGCAGGCAAGGTTTGGTTTGGTTATGGTGTGTGGTGATGGTGTTGAGTTACAGGTTACTGAGGCAGGCAAGGTTTGGTTTGGTTATGGTGTGTGGTGGTGGTGTTGAGTTACAGGTTACTGAGGCAGGCAAGGTTTGGTTTGGTTATGGTGTGTGGTGGTGGTGTTGAGTTACAGGTTACTGAGGCAGGCAAGGTTTGGTTTGGTTATGGTGTGTGGTGGTGGTGTTGAGTTACAGGTTACTGAGGCAGGCAAGGTTTGGTTTGGTTATGGTGTGTGGTGATGGTGTTGAGTTACAGGTTACTGAGGCAGGCAAGGTTTGGTTTGGTTATGGTGTGTGGTGGTGGTGTTGAGTTACAGGTTACTGAGGCAGGCAAGGTTTGGTTTGGTTATGGTGTGTGGTGGTGGTGTTGAGTTACAGGTTACTGAGGCAGGCAAGGTTTGGTTTGGTTATGGTGTGTGGTGGTGGTGTTGAGTTACAGGTTACTGAGGCAGGCAAGGTTTGGTTTGGTTATGGTGTGTGGTGGTGGTGTGGAGTTACAGGTTACTGAGGCAGGCAAGGTTTGGTTTGGTTATGATGTGTGGTGGTGGTGTTGAGTTACAGGTTACTGAGGCAGGCAAGGTTTGGTTTGGTTATGGTGTGTGGTGGTGGTGTTGAGTTACAGGTTACTGAGGCAGGCAAGGTTTGGTTTGGTTATGGTGTGTGGTGGTGGTGTTGAGTTACAGGTTACTGAGGCAGGCAAGGTTTGGTTTGGTTATGGTGTGTGGTGGTGGTGTTGAGTTACAGGTTACTGAGGCAGGCAAGGTTTGGTTTGGTTATGGTGTGTGGTGGTGGTGTTGAGTTACAGGTTACTGAGGCAGGCAAGGTTTGGTTTGGTTATGGTGTGTGGTGGTGGTGTTGAGTTACAGGTTACTGAGGCAGGCAAGGTTTGGTTTGGTTATGATGTGTGGTGGTGGTGTTGAGTTACAGGTTACTGAGGCAGGCAAGGTTTGGTTTGGTTATGGTGTGTGGTGGTGGTGTTGAGTTACAGGTTACTGAGGCAGGCAAGGTTTGGTTTGGTTATGGTGTGTGGTGGTGGTGTTGAGTTACAGGTTACTGAGGCAGGCAAGGTTTGGTTTGGTTATGGTGTGTGGTGGTGGTGTTGAGTTACAGGTTACTGAGGCAGGCAAGGTTTGGTTTGGTTATGGTGTGTGGTGGTGGTGTTGAGTTACAGGTTACTGAGGCAGGCAAGGTTTGGTTTGGTTATGGTGTGTGGTGGTGGTGTTGAGTTACAGGTTACTGAGGCAGGCAAGGTTTGGACATGGTCGCCTAATTATTGTTTTGACTTTGGGTACGGGGTTTAATATAATTTGAAAAATTTAAAACATGTAAAAGTAGAATGGAAGAGCGGGAACCCGGCAAAGGTTGGAAGAGAAAAAATATGAGTGAGAGGGTGAATGTGGGGCGCGAGATAAAATAAAAGACAGAAAAAGGAAGGTAAGCGAACCAAACCAAACATCATGGAAAATAACCAAAGTTTAACTTGTGCCCTTTGTAGATTTTACAGGAGAAAAGAATACAATGACAATTTTCTAACATTACAGTGAAGACTTACTGTATTCTCTTAACATCCACATACTTCGTTTCAGATTAAGAGAAATCTCTTTCATTGAAGGCGGTAGTGAAGGATGTCATATTCCAAGCTCCATTGTTCACATGTTCTCATAACCCGAATGTTCCTATTCAAGAACATAAATATATACCGAACAAGAAAAACAACTAACTAAACAAAACTACAGACAGAAAAGAACGAAGAAAAACATAATTCCCACCAATATTCAAATGTAAATAACCAAAAGGACAGGCGAATGACTGACCCAAACCAAAATTATCACGGAAATAAAACGAAATACAGACAGAACTGCAACAGAGATGTAAGACAGCGCGCACATATAACTATTTTGGAAAATAAAGCGATAGGAGAGACCATATAAGACAAGAGAGTTGTGAAAGGTGAGGCAAGTAGAATGGCGGGGTTCAATGAGTTGGGAAGAGGAGAAGGAAGTGGACGAGGGGGAAAGGTGGATAGTGAGGGAAAGAGAGAGGAAGAGAAGTGCAGGTTGGATGGAAAGGAAAGAGAGGGAGACAGAGGAAAATATATGGTGACAATGGTAGTAAAGGGACGGGGGAGGGAGAGGAAGGGGAGGTGGTGATAATATATGTAAGTGGGAGGGGGAGAAAACTGGGAGCTGATGGTCTTGATGGAGGAGGCAGAAGGGAGAATGAAGTAAGAGTATCATTCATCTCAACCTCAAGTTTATTTGTCTCGTGGCCAGCATCCCCTCCATCCCTTCCTCATTCCTTCCTCTCATCAATTATACATTTTCTCCCACGTGTTTTTCTCTTGTCACTTACAACAATTATGCTCTCCATTTGTGTTCACTGTCATGTCACTTTCTTCCAACAGCTGAAAGTTTTCTTCCTGCATTTTTTCCCGCCTGTTATCGTTATTTCCTAAGATACAGTCGGTCTTTCTGCGGGACTAGTTTTACCAGCTTTCTCAGCGATTTGTTTTCGCTTTTTTTTTTATGTTTTATTATTGCCATTATTTTCTCTATTACATTATACTCTTTGCGCTCAACTTACCCTGTTCTACAACCATGGAATGCATTTTTTTTTCCAGATAATGAAGTCATGAGTATTTCTACAGTACCGCTTCACTTTATTCTCAACGTCTCACTACCTTTCCCTGTACACAAAGCTTCTCATCTCCGCAACTAACTTGCTCTACATTTGCCATAATTTATTTCCACCGACTCCACTCCCTCTATACCTCTGCCCCACAAAGTTTTTCTTTGCTACTTTTCTCACATTTAATCTTTCCTAAAGTCAAAGGCTTTATGTTTCTCAATCAGTTTTGCAAACATCAGCTTTACCTTAGCTGCTTATTGTTTCTGTACCTGTTCTTTGTGATGTTCAGTTGGGGTATACAGTATGTTTACCATCCCAGTTACTCTGCTTAAAAAGCAGACTTCATAGACTACTACCACAGGTACACTTTTATCTGCCTTAACCCTTTCCCTCTGCGTCCTCTCGTTTCCCGTTATGCAGCAGCCAGCAGTGTTCCTCTCCTGCCTCGTTCCCTTTTAGTAATAATCCACTTATCCCATCATCAGAGTTACACGAGTACACAATTCGGAAGAGTATTTCTGTGCAGATTCGGTTTTATCTGTTTATTTATTTGCAATTGATAAGTGATTAAAATGTAAGGATGAAATGTGTACAGAGATGCAAATGGCAAGGATGTGACACCTCTATTTTATCTTGGCAGTAAATGGAATGACTCTGTGGCTGAAATACAAAAAATATATATATGCGAAGATGGTTTTGCTTGAGAGGTGGAATCAAGATTTCCAAGCGTTAAGTGAAGTATAGATGACTGTCTGGCTCATGTCATGAGCAAAACTTTTGATAGTTCTACAGAATATGTCCTTCCTCTTCCTTTGTTTCTGGATCCTACTGTGCCTCATCATTCAGTTGGAAATGCTAAATGAAGCCGTCAGGAAGCAAACGAAACACGCTACAAAAAGACGCAATCCCGCTAATGGGTGTTGGAGTGGCTATGTTTGGCGAGTGTCATAATAATCTTGACAAAAAACTAATAACGTGGTTCAGTCCCTGACTGTACGGTAACAAGCAATGTTACATCGACATCACAAGAGTCTGTTACAGCCGACAGTCACATTCAGTAGCAAAATATCTCTATTATCGATTATATATCATAACATAGTATATACAGTTACTCACATGCAACAACTTCATATATATATTGTATTATAATTCACAAATACACAATATGCATACAAATGACTGCACACTTTTATACTTACCCACCCTCCATTCTCTCTCTCTCTCTCTCTCTCTCTCTCTCTCTCTCTCTCTCTCTCTCCCACTTCATGTGCCTCTTCCTACATCTAAAATTCTGTACTTCAGTTTAAAGAATATTAAAACTATCTTGAACATTTCTCTGGTCAAGAATTTGAGAACATCAAACATATTTTGGCTAAAAACAGGTGGTTTTATTCATTTAAAAAAAAAAAAAAAAAAAAAACAGAGGGCTAACTCTGTCCTTCAGTTTTAGTTCCCCTTTTCCATTTACTCATTTTAATTATAATAAAACATTTCTACTGATTCCTGCATTGCAATGACGACACTCCATTTGCATATAAATTATCATTTACATGCAATCAGGCATTCCCTTTACTGGTTCCGATTCATCTCTCTCTCTCTCTCTCTCTCTCTCTAAGACATTCGATCTTAGCGTTAAAATAAAGCTATCTCAGATGTATTCATATGCATCCCATTATGGTCTTTATGTAATAATGAAAGACGACAGCAATTTACCTTCATGGACTCCTTCTATCCCACTTACCTTTTCCTCAGCTTCACTTTACTCTCTACCCTTCTCCTTTTCATCTTTTCCAGCTGCATTTCTACTTCCTCGCCCTTCATCTACCAACATCTTCTCTCTTCTTTCTATTTCCCTTTCTCGCTTTTTGCCATCCCTGGAGCATTATATAACTGATCGAACAACACAACGTACAGGCTGACGCGCGTCTGCAATGTGATGACCTGGTGACACTAAACAGGGTCAATGGAGCAAAACCATTTCTTAGTTATCAGGGAGAAATTTTTGTGTACTGTACCTCAGACAACGGAAGAAAATAAGCAGAGAGAGAGAGAGAGAGAGAGAGAGAGAGAGCAGAGGAATACTCAAGGCGGACGTAAGTGGAAAAAGTTTGGCAAAGGAAAGAAAAGGGGACAGCTTGTGGGAGCAAGTTGACGTGGAAAAGGAGCAAGGTCGTGCGAAAGATAAAGGACAGGAAGTGCGAGGAAGAGGCGAGAAAAAAAGGAAGAGAAAGAGAATAAGAGAATGAAGTATGGGAGGAAGAGGGAAATGATGAAAAAGGTGAGGGAAGAACAAATTTGAAACATATTTAAAAAAAGTGTTGTGGGTAAGTGAAATATTATGACAAGGGACGGTCCTATACATACAAGATGAGGATTGTGAAAGGAGTTTACTTGGAAGAAAAACCGAGATAACAGAGGAACATGGCACAAGCAGGATGAATGAAATAGGAGTGATGGAAAGACATATAGCAACAGTAAGTGAACAAAATGAAAAATGAAATAAGAAAGCTTCATTACATACAACTAGGTCAAAAGTGCTTAGAGCCTTTTCATGCAAGGAAGAAGGAACCAAAGACTAGAAGCCCGCAAGAGTGTTCCCTCCAAGAAAAAATAAAAACAAGATAGCAGAGTGCCAAATTCAAGATACATTCATTTCGAGATGCCTGGACTCACTGTTTAAAAGACTGCAAAGCATAGGCAGCAGGAAATAAAGACAAAGGAAGACAGTTCCAGAGTGGACCTGTTGCGTACGAGTACATTTAAGACTGAGAAGTAACGATTAACTTCTGCATTAGAGAACTGGACAGAAAAAGAATGAGACTTCCCTGTTCGATGAATACTACGAACCAGCCGTAGTGGTGGAGGGATGCAAGCAGACAGTTCAGTGCAGCAATGACCACTTAAATAGCGATAGAAAAGAGATACAGATGCAACAGTGAGGCGAAGAGACAGAGGTTGAAGGGAGCGAGTAAGCTGAGGAGAATTAATGAGACTGAAAGCCTCTTACTGCAACTTGTTGAGAAGAACTGTATGTGAGGAGCCTCCCCGTGCTTAAGAGTTGTATTGCACACAGAGGCGAAGAGAACCCCTGTACAAAGTCAACAACTGTGCAGGGGTAAAGAAGGCACGGAGTCGGCTCAGCATACCTAATCCCTTGGCAGCAGATCTGACAAGAGAGTTATTATGACCATTCGAAGATAAATCTCGAGAGAATAAAACCTTAAGTACATTCAAATGTGATGCAGGATTGAATTGGATTTTGTTAAAAATTAGAGGATACTCCTTTGGTAGATTCTGACGTGACGAAAAATGTTAAAACTTAGTTTTTGATGCACTAAAGACAACAAGATTACTCTTACCCCTATCAGTGTTATGAGTCAAGCCAGGCAGTAAGTGTACCATAGCCTCATCTCTTGTGGGTGGGTGGGTGGGTAGGTGTGTAATATGGTAAGTATATTGCTAATGAAATGGAGTTACAAAGCCTCTCATATCATACAGAACAGAGACTTATAAATCCTACACAGCTACCCATAATTCCTGACTGAAACTTATCGTAATCACACTGATGGTACTTACTGAGATATTTAGCAAGCTGTTTTCATAGCTCTGACAACCGATCATCTTTAGAAGACTCCCTTTGGCGTGGAACAATTTATAGCATCAAGTCTCCATGGCAATTAACTTTTATCCCAGATCGCCTTTTTTCGTAATGTCACATAAATATTTGCTTTAATAGTTGGCTGTGAAGTGTTTGGCAGCTCAATGAGTGAAGGCAAAGCTATGTACAAGCAATTCTAAGACAATCTTATGAAAACAAAAAAATATGTCGCCTGATTCAATAATACTCTCTAGAAACCTTCAACTCCCATAAAACCCGGTTGCCTCTTACCTTAATCACAATGTTGACACTGAAGGGGCTATCACACGGGAGACTCGTGGACGTCCAAACTGGCCGTGGACGTCCAAATTTGCCCCCGCGGGAGGGTCATGGACGTCCACGGGTGGAAGGCCGCCTGACCCATTCGTGGACGTCCACGGTGACCGGGGACGTCCACGACTTGGTAGTCTCCTTCTTCTCTATGGAGTTTACATGTAGCGTGTGTCGTCTGCTATCTTGAACTCCGTAGTCAGCTGAGGTGGTATTTTATATCATGATTAATTCAAAACCGTCAATAAACTTTGTACTTTTAATATTTCTGTTTGTCACAGAAACTTTTCATATATACCAAAATTTGATAAAAATGATGAAATGTGGATTGATTGTTTACAAGAGAGGCCCGCACACGTTGAAAAGGCATACTCGGGAAGAAAGCACTACTGTACAGATTTCTGTACTGGCTGCTTTCTTCTCTCCGTGGGAGCCATTTTCTCATTCACAGTGCCCTCCTTCTCCTCCTCCTTTGTCTTCTTGCAGAGGCTTCTTCCTCTTCCTGTAGGGTTAGGACTGCACTGCAGCACCCATTGCAAAGGTCACAATCTAGGTCCACGTCCATTGTTATTGTTGATAAACATGTC